>NW_020799092.1:52542335-52587537 GCF_003259725.1 Athene cunicularia
GGAGGGGAGGGGAGAAAAGGAGCAAAAGCAAAGCAAAGCAAAACAGTTTAGGTCATCTTGAATGCCCTTCTAAGATAGAAGACATATTTAAACTGTGATAGCACAGAACATGCTTATATTCATTTTATTTAAATTTGTGACAGAAAAAAAGTGAGTGTCAAATATTCTCCAAAATTGTAACACATTAAAAGTAATACAGAACGTTAAAACCACTTGGTTCTTAGAACAATGCTTCAATATTCCAGTGAAGTATTTCACATACTTTGACTAAATTGATTCAGCCCATATTATCTTTAACACCAGATAGTTGAAGTCAAAGTTTCAAAAGAATGATAAATTCAGTTGTTGCACAATTGATAATCTAGTTTTGCAGCTTCATGTAAAGAGAGTAAGTTTTGCATACTTACCAGTCCTATTGCTTTTGGCTGCAGGCTACGGCTTTTAGGATTAAAGTGTTGTCCTCTTTATTTTTCAATTATTAATTTGATTTTCTGAAAAGTAATTTGGCAGTTGGGACACCAAAATCACAGGTTAGTCAATCCCAGGCTTCTCTTCACCTTTACCTCAGTATGTCCCATCCACTTCTCGCTGTACATTTTGGTGCTTTTAAAGGGCCTTGCCCCTGCTGTGTGAAAAGTCACACTGAAGTCAGAGAGACACCAGCATCATGCGGTGCAAATAGCATGTTACCTGGTAATCACTATCACTCCTTAGGCTCTGCCAGAACGGATTTGTCTTCAGTAGCTCCAATCATTTACATTGCACTACAGCTATAAAATATAAGTTGTCAGGGTCCTGTCACATTTTAGGATGAGTTGTCTAAGTTCCCAGGTAAGTCAGGAGTCTTTCCTTAGGCACATATTTACACCAGAAGTTACAAAAGGAACAGTAATAGCAATGTAGAATGTAAGACCCCAAATCATTCAGCTCATACAGGATATATTGATTTACTGCCAGACTCAAAAATCACAGTAACAAAATTATATCTGTTAGAGATGGAATGAGTAGGTTCTTGTCCATCACTTCACTAGCCAGGTGTCCTTCTGCAAGGCTGGGGCATTCCTGTAGCTTACAATAGAATCTAGTTCCCATTTTTCCTGCCCTCCATTTCTGTTTTATGTATCCATATTACACTGCTATTTACATGAAACTCTCTGGTTTTAAATGTCCTGAATAAACCTAGTACCTGTTTACTTTTTAACTTACTACCCAAGAAATTGGGCATTTGCCTTGCCTTTGCCTCATTTTTTATCTATCAGTTATGCCCTAACAGTTGTGCACAGTCTCACACCAATTAGCACAGGGTCACATCCAGACTGATCAAGCATATGAGCTTGATCTGAGCAATATCTTTGTATTGCTACTGCAGAGTAAGAAAGAAAGTGCAATACATGTCCTAGTCATTTAAGCAAAATAGATGCATAAATATTATTTCAGCCATAGGCTGGCCTGAAGAAATTACTGTTTCCTTACAGTTGTAGAAAGTAGGTTTAGAGATATGTGTTAAATTTCATACTCAATTTAAAATGTTAGCAGATAGAAGTTTGAAGCTGAGAATTCTTGTCAGAAAATTCAGGGATTCCTTCATCACTAATTATAAGGATATTAATATTACTCCTTCTGTCCTTCCCTTGGAACAAGGTCTCTTAATGTAGATACAGGTAAAATATTTTGTCTCCTACATATTATGTATGCAGTTATTTGTCATTACCGATGGTTCATTTTATGGAAATTTTAGCAGATTCAGTATGAAAAAAAAATATTTCCAAGAAACTCAGACACGATGTAGAAGAGCAACATATAAGAAGCTAGAGGAAGCTGAGTCTACAAAATCTGTATTAAGATATCATTTATCACTTCCCTTGTTCTTCATTTTGTATTGTACCTGTTATCCCACAACTATATTATTATTCCAGACTGTGGCCACCTTCCTGCATTCTTAATGTTATATCAACATTTGTTTGCATTTTCAGATGGTTCTTTTTAGGTGATTAATTTGGGTGTCAAAACCCAAATGCTGTCTTCCAGATACTATTCTGTTCAGATTAACTGTGTCATTATCCACAGGTATGAGGCACTTCCATTCTAGCCCATTGTTCAGTCTAGATAATTAAGTTGTCACTTCTTTAAGCAATTTATTACAATATAGTATGCAATTGTTTCATTATACATGAAAGCCTGTAATGGGCAGGTTCCTATCAGTGGTTTGCAACTTGATTATGTGCATGACTGTCAAAAAAATAAATAAAATACATGTCACTAGGAAAAAAGTATGGAAAGGAAAAGTTAGAAAACAATGATTTGTAGCATTCCTGTTTTTTGGTTTTTTTTTTTTTTTAATGTTTTCTCAGAATTACAATGCCTTCAGCTAATCTAATTTAACAGAGTTTTGTTAATTCACATCTGAGCAGGTAATTCTACATTATAATTATGAACATAATAAGGTAACATGTATTGATTAAATAAACAATGAATAATAGAATATTCAAAACCACATCATTTGTATTGTGAGATTTCCTTCCTTCAGTTAATGATTCACAACAGAAGAGACAAAAAGGAAAAGTTTTTCATCTCAGAAGCTATTGTCTGAATGTGCTGAATTCAATAATTTAAGATTGTCTTTTTCAGCAAGAATGTGGGCAAAGAAAACTTTAGATCCTATCACTGGTCCAAATGCACATTCAATTGCGTTTGAATCTCATCTTCCTCAGCTTCTTTGGCCAGTGGTATTTTAGTACAAGCAAGACATTTTGCTAGATAACTTTCTGAAAGATCATATTATAGCTGCCTATTTCAGTTTTGTTTTTTTTTTCCCTTCAGAGCAGATGCAGATCGTCGTTGATACAGTCAAAATGTTAGCTACTTCAATAGTAACCTCTTTCCTTTCTAAAGTTATCTTAAAGTGGCTTTTTGGTTGGTTGAGTAGGTGAGTGGGTGGGTGTGTTCTTTTGTGCAAGACTGCAGATAATTTTTTATTCCAATAAACATTAAATAAAGTTTTACTGTACTTAGAAATTCAAAGAAAATCAATCTAATGGATTATATCAAACCCTATCACAAAGGCACATTTGTGTATGTTAGGTTGTTTCCTCTGTTTTCTGCTATTATCACGCACATAACCAGTGACATTCCTTTGTATAGGAGGAGGTTGATTCCCCCTCAGAGGTTGATTCCTATCCTACATAATGTTCTCCCACACCTGCACAGCTTTTTAATAGGAGAGAACATCAAGGATGAAGTACTTGAAATGTGCACTTTCAGTGACCTAAGTACTCCATTACATCTGCAGGAACAGATACATATTTTGAATACTTATTTGGTACAAAAATATAAGTCTGTGTACATATGCCACACTGTATAATTATGTATAATATAGATTATAGAAACACACAATATTTGCCATAGCACACAATCTAGAACTGTGTCCTTTGGATGACCTCCAGAGTCTTAAAAGGCTTTTAAATCAGTAAGGAGTCATATAAAAGTGGAGAGGAGTAGCAAATGCTTCAGAAAAGAATGTAATCTGAAATGACAAAATCAGAAGAGGCCAGGAATGAAAGCTTACATGAGACCAAACAAAGTAAAAAATTTAGATCCACATCCACATCCGAACTACTAGGAAGACTAAGACAGTTTAGTGCTATTATTTGTTTGAGGGAAAAGTAAACATAACAGATGGTGCAGAGAAAGCTGTAACCAGTGCTGTCTCACTTCCCTCTTCTTTCGCCCCCCCAAAAAAAAAAAAAAAAAAAAAAAAAAAATTTTAACATGGAGACAGGCAAAGGCAGAATGTGTAAAACAATAGCTTTAAAAGTGTACATAGACCAGATGCATTCAAATCCACAGGCTCAGATAAAATTCTCCCCAAAATACTTAGGGAACGAGCTAATACAACCTTGTAATCATCAGTCATTCTCTTTGATGAACTACTGAGCATGGGGAAAGTCCCAGAGTATTGAAGAAGGCCAAACATAGTATTTCTTCTTAAAACGGGGGTGAAAGAAGAACCATATCAGTCTGATTTCAGTACATGAAAGAGTCTGTATTTTATTTTAAACCAAATATTTATAAGCTCCTAGGAGATAATAAGATCTGAAACAAATAGTCAGCATAGTTATGTCAATAACTATATCATTTTCTTCTTTATCAGAATGGGTGCTCTGGTGGACAATAGGAAATGGTATATGAGTTATTGTATTTTTTACATACGGGTCGTTTAGGATATTCTCATCATGAGGAAAATACTGTCCAAATTAAAAGAAACTAATTCTGACAAAAAGCAGGGCTTTTTCTCAATTCTTTACTAAAGGCTGGTTAATCCAAAAGAAATCTTATGAGACTACTTCACCAAGTTTTTATTCCATACTTTCATTAACTTAAATAAGGGAATAAGAGTATGTGCATGAAAATTGTGCCACCCCAAATTAGGAGAAATCGAAAATACCCTTGAGGTGAAGATCAGACTTCAGGATGTTCTTTGCAAATTGGAGCTATAGCAAAAATCATTAGGAGGCAATTCAGTCAAGAGAAGTGCAAAGTGCCATTCACAGGAAGAAAAAAATCAAAGTAATCAATGCAGCATAGAGACAAACTGGCTATAGGCAGTCGTATGTCAGGCAAAGGTTCCGTAGGACAAAGCTAATTGGAGTCAAGGCTATCATACAGTTTTGGAATGATTGTCTGAGAAGTATTCTGCGTAAAACTCAAGAAATTATTCTCCTCAGTACCGGGAAAGTTTCATCTGCAGTAATATATCCAATTTTGAGAACTACACTGGTGCAGACAAACCAAAGACAGTATAAAGAAGAAAAAGATGTTTAGAAGATAAGATCTAAGATTTGGTTAGTATAGATTTTTAAATTCTAAAATAGAAGACTGTGTAAAAAACTTCATAACTGCCTTTTGTTATGTTATATGTTATGAACAAGATTATGATCAAGAGTCTTCCATGTTTACTTGGGCAAGGACAAAAGGATAATCTCTTTGCTTAACAGTAAAAAGATATTGCTGGATTTCATGAAAAACTTTCTAATACAGTGACAAATACTGAAATCATCAAACTAGGGAAAATCTTGGAAACTGACTTCCTTGGAGATTTTTGGCAGACATTTAAGGGATGTAAGAGCATAACAATGGCTGAAATAGGTTACTCTGATTTGCGGAGAAATCACTCTATAACTTTTGGGGTTATAAAGTGGGTATGTTTATTCAGCGCTGGGCGCATGGGGGATCACTCCACCACAAGCATGCGCGCCGTCTGCAGCTCCCGTCCGGCTTATATGTTACAAAATAGTGCATATTCATAAAACACCTATACATATACAGAGTCTACCCCCGCCTCCCCTCGCTTCTCATGGTAATCAGGTCTCCTCCTCTTGTGCCTGCGAGATGAGCTCTCCAAGCTCTGGGCTGGGGTCGCAACTTCCTGGGGAGGGGTCGTAAAGATGAAGTACCTCTTCTTCCTCGCTGATGAACTTTTCACCCTGTCACTCTGAGCAGCCTCAGTTATTCTCTGGCTTTCTTCCAGGCCAATGTTTTGGGGTAGTCTGTTCTTCAAAGACTAGGGAGGACTTCTCTTTGGGCTAGGAGATAATCACCTAGCAACGTTATCAGTATTTGGTATGTCTTTTTCGAACAGTCCCATACGCCTCCCCTTGTTTTTGTGCAGGCCTTGCACCATCAATCTAAGATTGTTTAGACTCCCCGTCTCACTCCACAGCTACAGCTATCCAGGACTTCAGGGGAGACATCAAGACCAGTTAGGTGTTTTTTCTAGGGTGAGTGGGGAAATGTTTTCATACTGTGGTGGAGGGTGGGGGTAAGTGAGTGTGTGGCAGTGGATATCAGCGTCTCTCCTAGAATACCCACCAAGCCTCCAGTAATTTTCGACTCAGGGAATCATGAACTAGCACCCTTTCACTTGTCTTTAATAGTCTTGGATGTTTTTTTCTTATCTGGATTTTTCTAATGAACCCATTCAAGGTTATTATCTTGCACAGCATCGAGTACAAATACTTTTCAGAGGTTTATGTGAACTATCTCTTAATGATCGTTTTAAACCTTCCACCTGGCACCTCCATTTAATGGCTATAGATTCTTCTCCTAAAAAGGCAGCGAACATTTCCCTACTCGCCATCCTAGTGCCACTCTTAGTCCTCCCTAACATCTTCTCTCTGTCATCTCTTTAGCCTGGAAATGCCAGCTATGTTGAATAAATATTTGTTAGGGATAGCCTAAGTTACAGAGAAACCTCTCAAAGTGTAGAGGGTTAGAGTAGATGGATGAGCTACTTGAAACCCTTTTAAACATCCTGAAATAAAGTGATGCCTGTATGATTCTTCCTATTGTTGAAATGTCATGCATGTTCTCCTTATTGTAATCCAAATAATCTCTTAAATGGGATATAAATAATCTGTTCACTGGGCTATGATTAAGAAAACTGGAGTGTTATAGAGCACCAAAATAGTGTGAATGGCACACAAATGGCTATATTTTAATCAAAAGCACAAAATATCACTGAAAATTAGGGGGGTTTTGACAATCATGCAGTTTTCCATTCTGCAGAAAATAACATCACTTTGAGATATGATTTTATAATAAATTGGCAAAAAAAAAATATTGAAAAATAATCTTTTTTTTGACAGATATTAAACATTCCCTTCTAATTTTTCCATCTTTTTTTTTTTTTAAACAAAACAAAAAAAAACATTCTTTATCTAAACCCCACCAAATTTCAAATAAAGTTCTATTTCATCAAGAAAGAGGTTATTACCAAATTTCAAGAAGTCCTTAAATTGTCACCTACAAGCTGAATGGAAGCAAAGAATCAGCTTCACATATAAAAATAACTTATTCAACCTGTATTTCCTGCATGTGGGTTTGAGTAGTAATTGCTATACATCTGAGCTTGCGTATTCTTAATTGCTTAGTAAGATGTATGACACTAGAACCCTCTTTTTCTCCTTTTTACATGTTCTTTTAGTGCTAAACTGCAGGTTTTACACACAATGTGTGTAATGATTTCTGATATATGTCATTATAATAACCTTCATTTATATTAATGGACAGACTCTTTGCAATAGCAGAATGATCATACTACTTTTTTTTTGTCTTAGGAAGTACAGAAATACCTAAAATATTGAAGTATATGGCTGAGCAAGAAAAACCCTCTATTAATAATATATCCAGGAAATAATTGGTCTTAGCTGGCATAATGTAGATTTGACAGTAACATGTAGAGTGTCCCATTGGTCTGAACAAAACCCAGTACGTAACATGTTTTTCTCTTGAAGAAAATAATGTCAATCATGGATCAGCCCCAGAGAGTCATTCCCATGCTCTGTGAATCTTCTCATTTCAGAAAACATAATGTTGTCTTGTTAGAGGCCTTTGGTTGACAGACATGGAGAGCGATACAGAAGTAAAGCTTGTTAGTGTGACAAACAAAACTGGACTGTAATGTTTTTCATATGAACTTTGAAGCTTTATGAGTATCTATGGGCAAAACCATACTTAAAGAGAATGCTAAAGTATTTTGATTATCATAGAGAACATTGGGGAGTTTAAGGTGACATTGAAGATCAGGCTATTCATCCTTCCACACAAAACCAGAAGAAAAATCAAACAAATGTTCCCCAATAAACAGATCTTAAAATACTCACTATCTTCTTAAAAAGCTAAACTTAATTTCTCTAAAAACAAATAATCTTTAAATAACCTTTAAAATTTTTACAGGTACTTTATGTCTCTAGAGGTAAAACATCACAGCTTCTCATTAACTCCTCAGCAGGCCTACAGTATTGCTGTAATGATGTTGATGTGTCATTTATTTGTTAAATGTACTCTGTGTGTTACTGTGCGTACATGACAGATCACAAGGCTTACACTCAGGGATTAAACTTTGTTGCTAATAGTCTGAATTTGTTTTTACTAGGCATATCCTTTTATACCTTTCTTTTAGTAGAATCTTGATAGTCTTTTAATAAACAGACTATTTAAAAATTACTTTTAAAGTATTCATGGCTAAGCACCTCATATTTATTAGATTTTTGGTAACACACCTATTCGCTAGCATATCAAATTATAATAAAAGCTAATTTAGATTAATCTGCAATAAGAATTAATTTTTAAACCCTGTTAAGAAAATGTGTGCAATAATTTTAATTCCTTTCATTGCTTTCGTTATTTTAATTACACATATATATATTTGTTTTTATTGGAAAACTATATTCCTGCAAACTGAGAATCTAATTTTTAAACTTTTTTTCTCTCACTATTTCTCTTTTAAGAAATCCAGCTGGTTTCCCATTTATATTTTCATTAAAGAAATTCTGCTCTCATTTATTTTGTGTGAAATCTCAGCTTTGAAACAATGTAAATGAGATCAGAATGTGACCCAGTGAAAATGGTTTGCCATCAAAGGATTCACACTTCAAGCTGTGTTATGCAGCTTTCCAAAAGTGACATCTGGCCTCTTGGCAGGTTCCTCAGGCAGCTGTGCTGGTGGCTCAGAATTTGCTGATGGGTCTGCCATATGCAGTACCTGCAGTTTGGCTGCTTTAGGCTTGCTTCAATTCATTGCCCTACTGAATAAAATTTGCTTTCAATTATCTTCTATCTGAAAGTATTGGCATACTATTCCTTTTTTTTTTTTTTTTTTTATTTAATCGTAGATGTGGTCAGAAATGAGGATTCCAACTTCTGTTATGTTGGCTTATCTAGAGAGAATAACCTCTGATCTAAGAATATCCAATGCTGCCCGCTGCTGTTAAACACATCTCCAGAACCTGACCAACAGGTCTGTATAACTCACCTAGTGCTCTTGACTCCTTGAGGAATCTGTTTCTTTGTATAGCCTGTATACGTCAGGACTGGCCTGGAATCAGCTAATTTTGTTTCCTGTGGTAGAATTTGGTGTACCTATTAATCATTTCATGAAACTTTGAAAGTGATGAAATGTCAATAAACATTGGTTGCATTCAGGCAAATATTTGGCTGTTTGGTATGTTAATAAGATGAAAAATGGGATGAAAATTCCAAAGACTGTCAGGCATGAGACCACAGAAACAGCTTTGTTCCTTAACAGGATGTTTTAATCAAGCTGTTTTTCTTCTTTGTCTGCACGTCTGTACACAGAAACTTTATTAAACCGTTGCATTGCTTTAGTACCTAGAGATCCATACTTATTATAAGGTATCAGTTGTGCTAAACTCTGTACACTCATAGAAATTAATAATAACAGCAGTGCCTGGCAACAGTTTGCCATATATTAAGATACTCTCTTTTCATGCTTCACTTTAAGAACAAGATTCTATGCCCAGATTATCAGAGTGGAGATGCAGGAAGCCATACACAACTGCTTTGCAAATGTTCTCAAAGTCAGTAGCATAAACTCTGAAATAATCTTTCTAATTATTAAGTTCTTGAAAGATTTTAATCATTATTACATATTCAGCAGTAAATGTATTAAATACAAAATGACAGAGATTGCTTTCAAAAATTATTTTAAATTTAGCATGTACTCAGTTACACACTTTTTATAAATATCCCTACAGCAGAGTAACTAAGCACACATTAGCCAGGAAACAGCAAAATTTAGAGCATATAAAAAATATAAGCCCTGCCACTCCGAATAAGGATGACAGTACAGGCTATTACAAGTAAGTCATGCAACATAATGGTTTCTGTGCATCTGTGTGACAGATGGAGTGTGGTAGGTTGACCCTGGGTGGTAGCTAAGTCCTCAGTCACTAGGAGATGGGGGAGAATTCAAAGGACAAAAGCAAGAAAAACTCATGGGTTGAAATAAAGACAGCTTAATAAGTAAAGAAAAAAAGAAAAAAAAAAAAAAAGTAAACAAGAGATGCAAAGACAATCACTCAACACCTCCCACCAGCAGACTGATGCCTACCCAGTCTCTGAGCATTGACCACTTTGGAAAAGTTAACACAAATTTACAATGGGCGAATCATCCCTGACCAACTTGATTGCCTTGACTGAACTTGAGAATTGGGCAAGGCAGAGGATGTTTGACTCGATTCTAGCAAGGCTTTTGACATGATCTACTTATGTTCTGGCACTGGAGTATTAGTCTGTATGGGTGGGCAAGTAGATGTGTGAAAAACTGATTAGGTGCTTGAACTCAGAAGTCAGTGATTAATGAAATCTACTCTACCCAGAGATAAGCATTGTGCCCCAAAAGTCTATCCTGGGACCTATCCTGTTTAATGTCTTTGTCAGTGATCTGGAGGAGGTAGCAGAGTGCACACTCATCAGGTCTGCATATGACAGCAGACTGTAAAGAGCAGTTAATATGCTTGAGGACAGGTCTGACATTTGGAGAGATGTGGACAAGCTGGAGAAATTATCCAACATTTTGAAAATCTACAGACAAATTTGAAGTCCTACATTCAATATGGACTAATGCTCCACAATATTAAAGGATGAGGCCTGACTGACGAGCAGCTCTGCTGAAAAGGTGGCAGCAGCAAACTGAAGAGGAGCCAGCAGTGTGCTTTGACAGCAGAGGAGGCCAACAGCCTTCTGGGCCAGTAGACTGGTGGAGCTGATTATCCCCTTTTAATCAGTACTTGTTAAGCTGCATCTGGAGTACTATGCCCAGTTTTGTGTCCCCCAGTACAAGACATTGATAACCCGCAGTGAGTTCAGCAGAGGGCCTCCAAGCTGGCTGGGACAGGATGACCTGCCCTTTGAGGAGATGCTGAGGGAGCTGGGCTTGTTCAGCCTGGAAAAGAGGTGACTTTGAGGGGTGACCGGGCAGCTGCATCCCCAGTACCTGTGGGGAGGTTAACAAGAAGACAGAGGTTTGGTGCATGGAGGGATGATGAAAGGGTTATATTTTGAAACAAGAGAGGTTCAGAAGAAACAGTTTCCCCATGAGGACAGTCAGGCAGTGGAACATGTTGCCTAGAGAGGTTATGCAGTCTCTGTCCTAGGAGATAGCCAAGACCTGACTGAATAAAACTCTGAGCAACCTGGTAACTAATGCTGTTCTGAGCAGGAAGTAGGACTTGAGACCTCCTGAGGTCCCTTCTAGTCTGAATTATCCTGACAGCTTGTTACTCTGTAGAGACTGCCACAACTCAAGGAGACACTGAAAGCTGCTGTGTAGAAAAGCAGAACTGGACCAGTAAGAGCTCAGTGGAATGGAAGGGAGTTGTGTCATTTTTTAACCTCTCTTACTTGACAGACCTTAGTTTTCTCTTTTAAAACTCTTATTTTTTCCTAGTTTATGTTTCAGTAAAATTTATCATTAGAGACTTAACACCCTTTTGATGTTTTGGGGATGATCATTTCAAGAAATCAGAGGTAAATCCACCTTAAGGAAATGAATGTCACCAGGTTCTATAGCATCCTAATAGAGATATAATGACATGATATTTTTCACTCCTGTATATACATAAGGGTCAGCTACAGGGGACCTGAGTCCTCCTTTCTGCTCCTACAGCTGTGCAAGGGAGTTGTTACCAATATAGCGTTCCTTAAGAAAACAGCTGTGAGATTCCCTATGCCAGGAGTATAGAGGGAGAACATGTTGTTTTCCTGAAACTGAAAGACAGAAGTTTTTTTGTAGTTTCACTGCTTCAATAGACATGACCATTAGCTTACTAGTCTTGCCAGGAATGAAACCATGCATCAGAGCTTGTTATTTTCCTTCATGTACACAAGCAGACCATTTGTCTTACTTTTCACTTTTTGTGTAAGATCGTCTGAGTATTTAAATTAACTTTTTCTGTCTGCAGTGACATATTATACATTTTCTTTTTACTGATAATGCAGGTTTCTTTTAGCGCAATACAAGAGATGAAGAGAACCTTAATATATGTATCAGTGGGACTATATAACCTGATTGCTTGTGATTACAGGGGAATGGGACCTAATAAATCTGACAGCCGCTGGCAGCATTATGGTCTGTGTTCCTGCTTCCTCACCTCAGTGACAAATACACTGCTTGCATGTCTAAACCATAGTCTTGTTTAAGTCACAGGCAGCCTGCAGGACAAAACTCTCTGATGCATAAGGTAATAATTATTTTATTTATCTACAAATCTCACTATTTTATTTTATGTTACTCAGAGTTAAAACACAACTTATGTGTTAGTAAAATATATCCATTTTAAATTTGTGTAGGTAAAATGCATGCTGTGGGTAAACTTTCTTATGACGACCTTTCCAGTACACTGTGTGCTTTGACATCATGCAGCAGTATTCAGTATCTGAATATGTTATGCTTTTACCTAATGATCTGGAAAAATGATGAGATAATATATTATTTTGAATTATTTATTAGTAATAAAGGTTACGCAGAAAATGTGAATCTAAATAAGTATGCTCATTATTAATATACTTCACATGTAAGATATTTTTCCCCCATGTTTGACTTGTGTCCTGTTTAAGATAATAGGCTTGGGTTTTGCTGGAGTTATCTTATATAACCTCAGTCATATAATTAGACATCTACTCTAAGTAGTTAAAATGGCTCAATCTGCAGTAACTAGAGCACAGGAGATAGGAAGAAAATCAAATGTTAAATAATTATTTATCAGTTTGTATAATGCACAGGATGTGTAACAAATAAAGATATACAACATACTATGTTTTACATATTCTGTGTCTTATATTGTACATAATGTGTATATATAGTTGCATACATATGTCTGGATATGCAGCAGTATGGATACAGGAGACAGAATGCCTTCTGTGACACACTCATGTTAACTCCTTCTCTGCAGAGAGGATGGTTTGCCTTCTCAAGGGGACTGTCCCACTGGCCATTGTCTCACTAACTATAGAGAAAGCCTGTATGCCTAACTTGTACAAAATTAATCTCAACATTAGTTTTCTGCTTATTCACATGCAACCTCTGTTTTCTGAGTCTTGCCTTAAAAGAAAGGAAATTCATACTTCTGATATCAGTGATCATTTGCTCGGCCCCTAATGTAGAGGCAGAGTTGATCGTCTCAGTGTAAAGTATAACATATGATGATTATACAGAACTCTTCTTTCTTTAAATGATAAATTCTAGTTTGCAAGCAACATCTCAAAAGAAAACATGACAGATGGTAATAAGTGTAAGTAGCCACTCAACCTGGAATCTCATTATTTTTAAACTAATCTAGCAATGACATACTGAGTTGTTTTAAAGCAGCTCTTGCAGTATAAGAGAAAAACAAGTTTTTAAAGCAGAATAAATATTTCTTAGCTATGAACTTTGTCTTTGTTACTGACATTTTTAAAGTTTTCTTTCCTATCTGAAGGAGCCAGTTCCTCACTGAGGAAAACTGTCTGTCAACAGGATTATGCTGACTTGAACTGTCTGATGATCCTTCTGGATGCTAGTAAGGATCTATGTTTCGAGAAGAATTTTCAATCACAGTAAACAGCTAGCTCTTTGGTCCAAAAGATTATTGCCAAAATTAAGTTTTCATGGACAATTATCAAGCGTGTTACAAAAAGCACATAGTTTTTATTATTTTATTTAGTTCCATGGATCAGTTGCTGACCTCTTACTGTAAGCCTGATTATTCAAGTCTTTTTTTCCTCTCTATAATTTCCTAGAAGCAAATACTCATATAAAGTTAATATAACTGATAAATACTGACAGCAATTGAAAAGCTGCTTTGAAGTCATATTTTATCAATCATGACCTAAACAACATGTCCTAACTATAGCTATAGCCTCATCAGTAGTAAATGAAACTTTTCTGTAGGACAGTGTTACCATTAACTGAGTCACCCGAGTATAAAAATGCTAATGAATAATCCTATATTGGCTTTTTACAGACTAGTCCAGAGAGACAACTATGCAAATACTGGAGATGTAAAGTAATACAGTATCACTATAAGCACACAACCCTGCCCATGAATAGCACCCCTCATTAACTTTTACTTTCTTATGAAGTAGGTTTAAGTCTCATAATAGGCTTTAAGTTCTTGTAAAAACATATGATAAAGAAAGCTTTACAGAATTCCAAAGGAAGCTACTTTGTTCCTTTGAGGCAACTCTGCAAGAGAGTTTCCATTTCAAGAAGTTAAATGGGTGGGTGGGAAGAGAGAGAAGGGCCTGGGCTTTAGCCAGTGAGTCGTACCCACACTTCACTCTTGACTTTGCACAGTCCCTCTCACTCAGCCTAGAGAGAAACTTTTCATACCAGAGCCCATGTCCTAATTCTTCCTAGAAAAGACAGATATCCTGTTTGTCATCTTAGATGGCTTTGTCTAACCAAAAGCTGCACTGCCATTCCCATATTAGGAAATCATATGCATAATATATTCAGTCTTTACAAAATCTAAATTATATTCCATCTCTTTGTGAATCTCTCATCTGAAATAGTGATGAGGCTGGCAATTTTCTCTAACCTTACCTTGAAAAAGCTGCTGCATTGTGTTTTGTTTTGGTTTTTTTTTTTCCTTCAGTGTACCCGTACAGCTGTTGCCAATGCAACACAGAAGTTATATTCTAGCTACAGAGTTCTGTGATACCAAAATCTCACTGTAATCTAATGGGAATTGTAGAGATAAATCCTTTACAGTATTTAATGTATACCATCCATGTATACTATTTGTCACTGCTGTATGTCCTCAGTATCTCCTTATTTGTTACTACTACATTTATATTTCCTCTTAGTATAATTTTACATCGGGTTCACATTTTTCTCTGTTAAGAAAACATGTAAAAAATTCATTTCGGCATTTTGTACTAGCACAGTTAACCACCGTGATACTTTTCTGTGTTCAGTATAACTTTGTAAAATTGAAAAGAGTTACAGTCATTGAGACATTTTGAGATCCTGGCCAGCTATTGACCTCTTCAGACTTTTCTCTGAAAACATGCAATATTAAATGCAGACATTCTTTTGTCTATAAAGAATGTCAGAAATATTTCAGTTATAATGTATTTCATTTAAAATGTAAAATTATTGTATCATGAGTTACTGGATATATTAAAGTTTTGGATTTTAATATCATTCTCATGAAGCAAGGAAAATTAGAACAAAAAATATTTTTTATTTTAACTTCATTTTTTTACATTTTCACAAACTATTAGAAACACTTTATAAAAAGAGGTAGTCATCTCAGTATAGACCTACATGGATTTTTATCAACTGCTGCATAGCTGCAAATTTTAAAATGCAATTTTTCTTTTTTTTTTTCCATTTCCCTTCTACTAAAAAAAAAAAAAAAAAAAAAAAATCCTTAAAAATGAGGAATATTTAAAATGTTGCTGTTTCACAAATCAGAAAAGAAGCATTGCAATATCTCATTCCTTCCTACAGAAAATAAATGGGAGTGAATCAGTCTGACATGGGAAAGTATGGGCTGTTTTGGCTACACAAGTGAATCTAAATCAAGGTGTAATTGAATAAGAAATAGTAAGCAAATACTAGAAAGTTTATGATCTAGGTATCATATAACATATAATTAGTGAATGAGTAATGTAAACAAAATGGAAAAAAGAGACTGCGAGTGGCTAGTAAGAATGAGAAATTCAACAACGACAAAACAAAACAAAGAATTACAAAAACCCCAAAGCCTGACTTAATTAGTACCAGGAAGTGCTGGATAAATGCTAATGCCATCAGGCCTACAAGATGGTGACACCATGTTGAGCAGTCCATCAGTCTAGAATTCTACCATCCCACCACTCCTGTCTTCTTGACTACAGAAGTAAGTTCATCTCATGTAGTACGGTCAGAACAACAGTCTGGGTTTTTTGACCTGGTTTAGACTTCAGTGATGAAGGACAGAGCTGTCCTGCAGGTCCCCCAAAGAGCACCAGTCACATGATTTATATACCTTACTACCTCTTTTACAGTTTCTTGACCCTGCTTTTCACACTTCCTTTCTTGTCCCCCGGTTTCTATTTTTAAATCTGTTCCAAAATTTGATATTTCTGTTCCCATTACCCTCTGTAATGTGAAATTATATCACTGATCCTGTTATCTAGGTTGAACTGATCTTGCAAGATTTAACTCTTCAAAAGCCTTCCATTATTTCCCTCCAATCATCCACAAAATTCAGCCACTTGTCAGATAACTTACTCTTAATCCTCACGGAAGTTTTTCACATCCTTTTAGTTAGCTTAGCCTCAGACCATGTCCTAGTCATTGTCCTGGATATTTTGTTGCAGCCCTGACAATAACTAGAAGAGAAAACATCTTTCAATACATCTCAAGGATGTTTAAATTCAGCAGTGTTATTAGCTACAACAAGTTATGATTTTTCTTCTATACAGATCATCATCCTAAAAGTAACAGTGGGTGGATAACAGTGATCAAGCCTGGATGTGGAAGAGAAGTAGTATGAATAATACTCAGATAGAGTCTGATACTATATATATCATAAGTCACACCCAGAGCTGAAGTGGCACTGATTCTTCAGGACTACCTTAAATAAGAAAATAAATTATTATTCAGAAACTGTAAACTATGAATTTTTGAAGTGTACAGATGTGACAAGCCCGCTTTCTCTAAATATCTCTTATTCTTATCACTAACACATCTGTTATCTGAAATAAATCTTAGTCAGGATATGCATGCACACATAGTGACTTTAATTTCTATAGTAGCTGAGTGAATCTTTTCAGCCCAATTTTAGGATAAGTAAAATATTGCAGTTTAGGCTCAGTGGAAAGGAGATAATAAAAAACTAATGACACATTAGATCAAAAAGGATGTTTCTAATTTCTATGAATGGATATAGACGACCAAGGAGACAATGATATCATGAGAAAGATTAATTTTGTTAGCTTCCAATAACTTCTGAAAAATTAACATTCCTAAATATAGAAACATGAACATCAAAGAAGAACCTTTCATACTTTCAACTGTGAGAAAAAAACAAAACAAAACAAAACAAAAAAACACCCAAACAAACAAACAAAAAAACAAACCCAGAAATAAACATAGACATCTGAGTGCCAGGAAAAATAATTAAAATCAAGTAGTTACACTGTACGGACCCATCTCCATGTTCGATATTTAATAATTTTTAATAAAGTTGTTCATAATTATATTATTTGGGAGATTTACTTTCCAAGAGTTATAGAGCTATTGCAAAAACAATCTACTAGATGAAACAATCTACTAGCTGAACTCTGAAAACATTGTGGCAACTACTTTTAGCTTGATTTAAGGCTCTTTAATATAAGACTATAGTATATTCTTTAATATAAGTTGTAGCATCTTCTACCAATCTGAACAAATATTCCCATGCAAGTAGTCTAGTCATTGAAAAAATTCAAATTATTAATTCTAACAAGAACTAGAACACACAATTTACCATACATATGATTAAGAAAAAATGTAAGTATATACATATGAACATCTAAAATCTCGGTTGCCAGCTAAAAAAATTGATTTCTGTTGAACAATTACTCCACAGTTCACAGAAATATACAGCAGCAAATATCATAGTGCCAGACCACTCATTTTGCTTACACAGTGTCTGCTCCAGTTGCTACAATTAAGAGATACTGAGGATGCTCCAGATGTGCAGTAGGCATATCTCTCTCAGGATCAATAAATGGGATCTACCCCTACAATCTTGCTCTCACAGCTGCATCACCAGAAAGCCTTTGCCTCTGAAAGGATGTTCCAGTTCTTCCCCCTCACATTTCTTCCCTTCTCCATCCCTTCTCACTGCTCCAGTAGGAGGAAGATTTAGTCCCTGAGGGTGACACTGGCAAATGGGGTTGCTGACCTGAAAAAGATGAGAGGCAGTAGGCACCCAAAGAAGTTGTCAGAAACCACTGTTTTTTCCCTGAGCTCCAAAAGCCCTGACTACAAGTCAGCAGAGAAAACCCTCCATGGATTTTAGTCTCCAGTCTGAAGCAGCATTTTAGTTCAAATCTCATCTTCTAAGCAGGTGCAACAATCATGGACTTTTTACTTAGAAAGGAGTAACAGCAAAACTTCTTTATCTTCTTCTAGGCAGTGGGACACTCTATATCAGCTTTCACTTCTAAAGTGATTGACTCCTTGCTGTTATTCTTCATAGACAGGATTTCTAATGTGTATCCTAAACCAGGCATGTCAGTCCAGAGAAAGATGTTACTGTTCTCCCTCTCATTCTCAAAGCATATCTCAGATGATGTGTCTTTTCTGGATTGCTCAAGAGGTACCTTTCACTCTGCATTTACTGCTACAGAGGTATTTAAAATATTTTTATGTTTTCAGCCTTTAACATGCCTATCTCTAAATATTTTTTCCCTAGATTTATATTTGGTTTATAATCATCTTGCAAAAATATCTTCTCTATCATATTTTCTTCATTTGAGCACAACTTCCATTTGTTGAAGGATGTCTTTTTGCCTCTATTAACCTCTTTTTCTACACATTTAATCATTTTGATTGTTTATTTGTCCCTTTGGAGCCTTTTTTATTTGATGATTTATGATTGCCAATATTACTGTTATTTTAAACAGTCTCCAGTGCACGTATGTTGCAATTTAACTTAGCCTTTACGTTTCCTTTTGACGAATATCCTCGTTTTTGTGTAGTTCCCATTTTCTACCCACCTATCTTCAAAGGTATACCGAGGGCTGTTTCCTCCTATAAGGATTTTGAGTTTGGATACATCTGCATTGAGACTAACGCCATGGTTGATCCTCTTTTGGTTCTCTGAAATGTTCGGTATGGAAATATACTGTATCGGAAAAATGTATGTAAATGATTCAAAGCCTTTTAAAATGCAGGGTTTTAGCAACAAGCCTTTTCATATTATTTCAGACTTTATTGTTCCATTCTTCCTGTTTGAATGTAGACATTTTAATGTGGTGCTCAGAGCATGGTCTCCTCTGCAAGCCACAGTTTCCTCTGTAATCGAGAGAGACCAAGAGCCAACCTCTAAGAAATTAACACTTTAAGCGGGCTGAACACTCTTCTGAAGGTGGTAAGTCTTTTTTGTTGACTGTGTAAGGATATTAGAGAGACTGTGTTCTTAATTTAGGCACTGTGATTAAGTATGTAAGCTTATGTGGCATGAATTCAGGCCTAAGACCACAGATTTTAGGTCGATAAAAGCAAGTACAGATAGTGACTCCAGATGACAAAAGTATTTTATTCATTTTAGCCATTTTAAGGTATTATTTTGAACATGTAACCTACCCAAAATACAAATAAATTAGAATTATATGCAAACTAGATTTCTGTACCATTACTGTTAGTACTTTTACAGTCAGATGGTCAGTGTTTAGATGATACATATGAAATTTATCTAGTTACATTTAACATCACTATCTTTTGTTGTATTTATTTAATCTATACCATGACACAGTTCAATTAAGGTTCAAAATATGGCAAGAATAACATCTTCTGAATCAACCCTGTTTACAGCTTGGATAGATTTGTGGAACATTTTGCTCAGAAAAAAAACCAAAATAACAAAAAAACCCAAACAAACAAACAAACAAAACCAGTTTTACATTAAACAATATTGAACTAGTCAGTCGTAAAATATTATAAAAATTTCAGCAGATGTTATGTAATGGCAGAATGAATAAAGAAGAATTTTCATACTGAAGGAAAGCTACTGAACTCTTGCTGAAGCCCTACTTGTCTGTAATTATTACATTTATTGCATTACTACTTGTGGTTCGTTTAGAAGGCATAACAACATGTTCCCAGGTATTGAGTTTTCTTTAGATTTATTTTCATACCTCTTTAGAGAAGCACAGGTACAAAAAGAAGTTGCTAAAAATTTGTTATGGAAAGTCTAGCTCACTAAACATTTTGCCATTAGACAAAACACTTCAACATGTTCAGATCCTTCTTTGCAAAAATAAAGAAGAAAGATTATGTCCAGGTGGCTCGATGTTGTAAAAGATAGATGGAGAGTAAGCTGGATGAATTTTCACTAAAAGGAAGGCCAACTAGAGGACTGCAATCTGTTTTAAACCATTTTGAACTTCTACAGGTATTTTATGGCTTGTCCTGATCCATCCAGAATAGAATAGCAGTGCACATACAGGGTCAGCACAGGTGCTCTCAAAATGTGCTCACTCCTGGCACGTCCATGGTGGAAGTTACACACTGAGAAGCCACTCAGACAGCCCCAGCCCCTGTGTCAGGCTCTCAGTGGTTACCTCCAAAGGCATGTACAATGCATGCGTAGAACCAGCAGCTATGCAATGTTATGTGAGCTTGCTTGCCAGCAAATATACAATGTACAACCATGGTCCTGGAACACACATGAGCACAGAAATTAAACCCCAGTTCTTTCTTCTTTATACCAGACTGATCAGTGAGTCAACTGCAAGACTCTTCTTGCTGCACTGTGATGAAGATAAATACTAACAGTCTATGAATTTATTGCTTATTTTTCAAACAGAAATATATGCATAATTTAATGTTAAGGTCTTTGCCTTAATATTTAATATTGGTTTCTCTGTCTTTTAACATTTTCTTTCTTTCATTCTTGGAGCAAGTGCAGATCTCCAAAACGAAAAATAAAGGTTTTTATTTAGTCCTCAGTAGTTCACAGAATCACAGATTCAGCTAGGTTGGAAAGGACCTTGAAGATCATGAAGTCCAACCGTTAACCTAGCACTGACAGTTCCCAAATACAGCATATCCCAAGTGCTATGTTGACCCTACTCTTAAACACCTCCAGGGATGGGGATTCCACCACCTCCCTGGGTAGACCATACATTTCATTCTTCCGGAATAGTCACTTTATAACAGAGAAATCACAGTGTAAATATCAACAGAGAGACTGTTTAAACATTTCAAGATGGAAGACAAGGACAAAGATGTACAATTGCACAAAGATTTGAAAAGGTTCAACAAAAAATCCAGCACAGTTAAAAAAACAAAACAAAACAAAACAAAACAACAAAACAAAACAAAAAAACCCCAAACATGCAAATACTGTTTAAAAAAAAAAGATCTTAAAAAACCTTTTCTCATTCAAATGAGAAAAAATACAAATTGCTGTGCAAACTAGAACAAATGAAATACTAAAGTGTGCCAAAAAATCTTTAAGAAGCAACTAAAAGCAAAAGGATATCATCATACTTTTAAAAGAAATAGAGTTTTAAAATAAAATGTTTAAGGGGTAAAAGGAGATCTTAAGGAAAAGTAATCTATATGTCCTCTATCTCTTATTTTCTTGTCTGAAGTATTTGTAAATGGCCATTCTTGTATACCAGCCAGGCCCATTGTTATAGTTTTTGAATCTTAGAGCTGCATTATATCAATACAGGGCAAAGTTCTTAACACAGACTGAAAAATCTACACCAGAAGAAAAGCTACATCTCTATTTCTCATTTGAATCAATAAAAACAAAGCAGACAGAAATCTCAGAATAGAATAACTCATTGTTAATAAGCTTAGGTTTTTTTTTTTTTAAAAAGGCAAGTTAATTAGAGTGAGAAACAGCCAGATTGGAAGACTGTACATCCCAGTACCAATTTGAGCACCCAGCAAACTAAAGCACTCCAACTCAGAGCAGTAGCTCTGGCCTTGTTACATCTCAGCTTTACTGAGAGCACAACAAATTGCATTTATAGCACAGCAGATCCAGCAAAACATTTCCTGGAATTCCTGAGTAAGGAACCAGCCTTTATCACCATACTGTTGTTAGATTGATCTCCAAGTCAAAAAGTACATTTGCTTAAGAAATCAGTTTGTGTGCATTATCATAAAAACAATGCCTTTGCTCCTAGAACACTTTCATTTTGACTGAGTAGTTGAATGGCTCAGAGGGTTTTGAATATTTAATTGAATTAATATTTTATACAAATTCCCTGTGGTACAATAATTTTCCCTGATAGCTACCAAATCTCCAAAGTGAATGCTCCATTTTGGCAGATGTGTAGAGAAGGTAAAATGTGCTATTGACATGTTTTAAGAAATATTAAACAAATGTTTTTTTCAGGACTCTCTTAATTCTTTTTTTCATTAAAAATGCTTCTAATTAATCTAATTAAACATAATGTTTTGCACATTGAATATTTTTTCTGTTAAAACATATTTTTGTGTAAGAATCTATTTTAAAACTTTAAAAACAATTAGAATTGTTCAGATATTCAATCCATTAAGTTCTTTACAGTTGTTATGGTAATCAACTGTGTTGGTTTAAGCCCTGCTGGGACCGGAGACCATGTTGCCATTGCCCCTCCCCCACCCTCAGCTGGTCAGGCTGGAAATGAGGCACAAACCCCGGGTTAAAATTTAGAAGACTTTTAATACAACAGTGTGATAAACAATCTGAACAACAGTAGCAGTGATAACAGCAATAAACAGCAATAACAGTGAACAAGACAAAAGATATACAGAGAAATATTGCAATGGTTATGGACAGCCCGGTGCTTCCCGTGACCCAAGCTACAAAGGAAAAAAGTTCCCCCGCTCCCGCGCCCGGACCTTAGCATGGTATGAATAACCCAGCTGGAGATCCCTTCTCCCTTCTCTGCTGGGGAAACTTAACCCTGTCCTAGCTGAACCAGGACATCAAATTATTTTTTTAAGGAAGCAGTCAGTATGGTATAGTTTGGACATTAAATTGGCAGAGTGCTGAGAAATGTATTGTTTATCTTGTATTGCAGAAAACATGATCCTCTGTCCCCTTTGGTCCAGTTTTTACTGCAACAGTCAGCAGACTGTGTGTTCGACATTGCTCCTTTAAGCAAAAGTGTATTTTTGAGTTTTATTTTAGGCTCTTCATGCTTTTCTTCAGTTTCTATGATCACTGAAGCTATCACTTGGCTCTTCTTCCACCAAATAGGGGTAATACAGAACATCTTTGGTAAAACAACATCATCTTGATATACTGTAACACCCACTGCTCTGTTTCAGACTGTTGTGGAAAGTTAAATGCCACATTTCAATTTTGTTTCTTAATCAGTTCTGGAAATAGCTAATGGCAGCACAATTCATTTCTAGATATAATCTATTCACATTCACACTAACAGAGACAAAATTGTTAAGGTTTACTTATATCTCATGAAGATATCAGTATCCATCTTGTGTTCAGAAATGTTTTTCATGTGGTTGTTGTGTTGCAAAAAGCTCAGATGTTAGAACAGTGTGGTGGAAGATAAGTTCAGAAACTCAGATACAAATTAGGTGCTACCTAGTTATGGTTTTCATATCTTATTTTTAGTGAAATTGATTGGGGTCGTGCAGTATTTGTAAGGACATCACTTGTTCTTAGAGCAGACATAGATACTATTTGATCACAACACATACCTGTAGTACAATTAGTGCAGCTAAAGGAAAACATGAATTGACATAAGGGATGCAGTTCTGGGATGCCAAGAACAAGAACCTTCCAGCACCAGCTCTTTGACATCCTTGGCTTTTCTGTTTGAAGTAATTGAATGTTTTATGCCAACTATTTTCATAAGTGTTTTCTTCATGGAGGTTTCTGTCCACCAGAGAGGAAAAAATATCTGAGATTTAAACAAATCTCTGATAACATTCAGATAAGACGTGTTAGCATGCTGTTCTGTCTTTTAAATACTATTAAGCTCAAGCCCCCACTCTAAGTAATAGAGTATGAATGCACAGAAATTTACATCTGTATTTTCACTGTATTTTCCACCATATACAAGAAATCCTGGGAAAAGTGGGGAGACAGATGAAGTTAATGTTTTTGTATGTTTGTATATATGTATATATGTTTGTGTAGAGTAACTTGCTTATACAAAACAAAGTTATCTTTTTTCTCACTTGAACATAACCTGTCTTTAAAGGCCATTTTATCTTTAAACTTTCAGATGTTCTTATATGCTATTAAGGCACTTGAATTGTAAAAAACCCAGAAATTAAAGTAACTGTCATTTTCATGCATCGGGTATCTTCTATCTGCTGATTTAAGTTTTAATATTTAAAGGAAGTACAAAATAGAACTGATCGGATCAGAGTGTTTGACATTGAATGCAATGCGCTTAAACTAAAGATGTAAATTGAAGCAAGATGCAAAACAACCACTTTCAGTTAGGAAGCTGAAGAAATGAAAGTATATATAAAATAGTTAAACACCTGAAAAAGGAATTGAAATCTGTAGTCCAGCCAACAACTGCATTCAAACTGTTGATGACATTATGTAGAGGCTGAAAATAGTAACTATGTTATAGAGCCTTCCCTGAATTCTTGTCACAAAAGGATTGCCTGATAAGGATGGAGCAGGGAGATAAGTACATAAAGCTGAATAAGACATGGTAGTGATTGAAAGGCAGAAAATAGAACGTAATAGTTAATGCTTAAGGGACAGTACAGTGCTTATTTGGAAGTTTAATTATCTGAAAAGAAAGACTGAGTATGCAGACACACCAAAGCAGGCAGTAACAAAGAAAGTGAGAGAAGGTAGTGACACCCTGGCCATCTTTACAGAAAAGGGATCTCTATGTAAGCAAGTTTCAAGACACAGTAAATAAATTTAATGTGTATGAAATACTGCTGTGCACTTTTTCCTCCCCCTCCTCATGACTGTTTTACAGAATCACATTTACATGCCCAGCAAAGGTTTTTTCTCTGGATTCATTGTGCAGTACTAAGCCATCCATTGTGTTGTATAAAGTGTCAGGAGGTATCACCACAAACATCTATGTGGCAGAAGCAAGCAGGTGGGTGTTAAGAGCAGAATGTCAGCATCTGATCTGTAATAAGATGTTCACTAGAGTACTCACTTCCCAGCAATGTAAATGCAGCAATTTGCATGTTGCTCAATTAATATGTCATTCCTTATTTATGTTTGCAGTCTTTACATATTTTACATCCATGACTGATGATGTAGATACAACAGTACAATAAACACATTAGAAATACCAGATGTGTGGGTGGATGAGATTAGATTATCATTGCTGTCATCTTCATCACAGATCAACCAGATACAGTCTGATCAAACAAGAAATCCACTTCCACTTAATTAGCATACCATCACTGTACTATAGTTTATTGGGAGGTACTGTCTCCTAGCACAATCTATTAAAATTAAATGCTATGATGAAATTCTGTGTGTGCAGGCTTCATCTGCTCTTCTCTTAGTATGTTTCCTAGGACACCCTGACAACATTAGTATTTTTTGTTTGTCCCCAAATAGTCTGTGTCTGAATAAAAATCCATCAAACTCCTGATCTGAGTGATGGCTTCGATCAGTACAAACCTCATCCCAAATCAACACACACACCCCCACCCCTACCCCCCCGATCCAAACGTTAAATAGGCAAACTCCAGCTTTATCTAAGACGCTCAGAGATGTGGAACACCTCTCTAGGCCCATTAGAAGGAAGACTTCAATATTTAAGTTGTATAGTGTCTTTCTGGCAGGAATAATGACTCAAGCCTTGCACAGTTACGCTAGGTAGCATGTTAAATCTCCCTTTTCAGTCCTACAAAGAACTCAGTAATTTCAGTACCTGTGCTTCTAGTTATAAAGTAACTGTCTTACGCTAGCTTCCTGCTGGATGACTAACCAGATCAAAGAAGAGCATGGTATTAACAAGCAAAGCTGTGTATAAAAGACTTAATAAAATTCTATCAGGTTCTAGCCCCAGGGTATGCGATACTTCCTAAATCTTGGCAAGTGTTCTAAAAAAATTGGCCATAATATACAATATACAGGATATGTCATAATTTTTTCTTCATGCAACCTGTTTTTTTTTTTTTTAACTCTATGGCTAGTGATATAAGCTAGACATAGAGATTTCTTTAATAGAGATTTATGTGGTTTCTCTAATGCTTTAATCTTTGCTTCCATGGTTTCCTCTCTATCACAGCTTCCTGTTAGAAACCTGTCAACCCATCTCATTAATTTCTTTCTCACATTCCCTATGATGTGCTATGATCCTATGTATGTTTAATCAATTGGATGTATGGGAGTGAGATAACGCCTCAGAAGGGGTTGAAGAGAGCTTTTATATCAGGCAGAAGATTATTTCTGTCTGTCTCTGTGGTTACAAATATATACCCACCATTTTCTACTAACACATCTAGGTAATGTATCTGGTTCATACTAAGTGATGCGGTAAATTTTTCTCAAATATTCTAGGAAACTTTCCAATTTTACCCCTTTCCCTTTCTATCATAAATATTGATGTATCAACTTGTCTGAACCACAGACGTGAGCTGAAACTGTTGAGCCAAATAACTTCATTTAATTGAGGATTTCTGCATTAAAATATATGATAATTTTTGCTTTGTACTAGTTCTAAGTGTATCACAATGCATTTAATTCTGTGTGTAGATTTGTGTAAATACGCTGTTTAGACATATTTCAGAACTGTCTACCTCTTCACCAGACTCCTACATATGACCCATTTTTTTAATTAGCAAATGTTGAGAAGGTGAGGATTTGATTCATTGAATACTGAGCATGTGCCAAGCCAGCAATTTAATGTTAGATGCAGCGGACTCAGCCAGAGCGTCAGCTGTATGCTATTCAACTGATTAAGCAGGAGTTGCACCCACCTCACTAGAAATCAATAGAGAGAACAACGTGTGGAGAAAAGGCAGCACTGTTATGTTCAGAACAATGTGAAACCCAGTGAAATGTACAGGGAATCATCAACAGAAAAAAGAAATTGTGTTTTCAACATTCTGGGGAAAACACTTTCTTTTTGCTATAGTTCTAGAGTACTGAGGATGTTGAGACTCTAACAAAAAATAGTGCTTTTAGGTTTTCTAGGGAAGATGTACTGCTAAAACATCTTCAATATTTACATCAGCAAAGCAGGCAAGAGAGCTCTGCTGTACAACTGCTCCAGGTAACTTTTCCATTGTGTGCACAGCTGTTCATAGGCTTAAAGAGATAAATGCATATAACTACCATGTGTTAAGGCTGCTACAAGTGGGCATTAATAAAATAAATATCCACTCCTACAAAGAAAGGTAAGTTCCTGCTGTAGTTACAAAAAAAAAAAAGGATACCTACACATACTAAGTAAAGGTACTTCTGCAGCAGTTCAGAGTAACACACCTTGGCTTTGCAAAGTATAGAAACCTCTTGAGGCTACAGAGTGAAGCAATGTGGCATTTCTTAGTACTGCTGAAAGGGAACCCACAGGGGTATTAGCAGTTCCACTAACATACTACTTTGATGGCCCTTTCCTACTCCAGTATACATATTTATTCCCCTAACTGGATGCCCAAATATCAGAAACTAGATGTAATGAGATCTGACTTTTCTCCCTGTGAAATCCAAATACCCGTGGGTTTGAGAAAAAGGTGAGGATGAGAGCTAGAAAACTCAGTCTTCTATTTCTCCCTCTTTCTACTCACAGCAATTAGGAACTGTTGTGATACTGCTCATATTTTAGTTAAGTTAGTAGGAGACCCTCAGTTTTTTTCAATATAAATATTGATCAGAAGCCGAGATAACCACATATGTTAAACTTTGAAGCCTTTCTAGAACCTCTTCATTACTGAAAAATATATATATATATATATTTATATATAGTACCAGCAATTACTCAAGACAATATATTGCAGCTTTTCTGTGCCTCTGTCTTTCCAAGTTAATGGTTCTGCTATCGTATCATCTTTTGACCCCTTGCACAAATCCATTTTTTTCTTAGATTTTTCCATGGTAGTTTTATGATACATATTTGAAACTACAGAAGTGAAGTCCTCTTTTTCTCACTTCTTTTCACAGATACATTTTTTCCTTTCCAAAAGATGACAATAAACGGAGGAAAACATATGCACTGAATTATCTAATTTCAAAATTCAAAAAGTATGAAATAGCATTAAACTATTAATTCTCCTCATTTTACACTCTTTTTGGTATGCATATCCTTCAGATCCTTTTCTCCATGCCAACTATATACATATATATGAAATTTTTAACAGATTTGATGACGACCTTCATTTCAATGACATAAATAAATAATATAATAAAGCAGCAGATACTAACCTACCACTTGTTAACTAACTCAACATAGAAAAGTAGTCATAGATAAGAAACAAAACTTTATCTTATCCACAGCAGCACACTACACAAATGCTCGTTAGATAGATGACAGACAGACAGATAGATAACCACTCTAACAAATAAGAATAGAAATAAGCTCTCTGAACTCAAAAAAATGCTTTTCTGGTGTTATTAGGTTATATACGCTGCATGAAGGTAACGCATTTATCTCACTGTCTTCCCAAAGTCCCTCTTTTTGAGTAAATCCTTCAACTAGATGGTACAATCTTGGCTTCAAACAGGACACTCATTGGTTTTTCTGGGAATAAAATCTACTACTTTTGAACATAAGGTGATGAGAGCAATATGTCTAATTGCATTTAGTTTGAACATTATAAATGGGCTGTTAAAACACCACTGAAGTTTAAATCCAGCAATCTGTCATAAGCTTTTGCAAGAGTGGTTATGGGGATTATATTGTCATTTTTTATACATACTGTCCTGAATTGTAGGGAGTATTAAATTAATTTCTTTAGATGTACCTCTCTCATCCTCATTTCATATTGGATTTATATGCTTTCATCTTACAAAAAGGTGAGCAGCTAAAAGATCCTGCCCTTGTTATTTGCAGTCCAGATAGATCTAAAACTTTGAATTCTTATAATTTCTCTTGAGATAAATGCCCTGAAACCATCCTCAACAAAATAACAGTGTAAGGAAATACATCACGGTTCTTCCACTGCATTTTGTGCCCAGTTCCAAGGGGATCTAAGTCAGAAGGTGGAAAATGGGCAATGGCATTGGACCCAGGATATGATTTTGCTGTCCTCACTCCCAGCATAAGTAAGTGATCACAGAACACAATTAGAAGTAGCAGGATTAGACTTCTAATTTCTGTAAAGCTCTTTTAAGATAGGTGATCGTCATATCTATGTTCTACTGATGGCAAGAGTCCCATTAAAGTACAATGAGAGACTGAAAATTGTTTGAGTGCTATTGCCCCTGGTCAAATAGTGCCATAATGCTGAGAAAAGAAATCTCTACTGTCTTTAAAATATTAGCCTGGAAGCAACAGTACTTCTGTTAACTTTATTCATTTTTACTAGCAAAGTGTGGGCTTTCCCCAACTCAGTATGATAGAATTTTTGCATAGGGTTTAAAGTAGAGATCTGCCCGCAACTCCTCATGTAAAGCATTGATTTTTCAAGTTGGAATTGTCACCAGTACTCTGTAGGTATATTCCTCTCATCCTCACATTCCCAACTGTTTCATCTGCAAGTAGAAGTCCATGATTTCCAGCAGCAGCATTTGGATGGCAAGATGATTTAGCAATTTACCACTACCTAAACCATGAGATTTTACTTCTTCTTCATTTTTTCCTTTTTCTTCTCTCTGTTCCACACAAAATTGATTTCAGGGAGTTACAGGACAGCATGAGTGGGACTTGTTGGGGTGCAGGAAGGTAAGGCTTGTGAAAGTAAAACATGCAAAAACTTCCCACTTGGTGACAGAGTCATTAGGTTGTTTTGGCTGCATATGAAAACACACCTTTTGATTTCCATGACCTATTTCTGTAATCTATCACAATCCCTTTCTTGTGAATAGGGAAATTTCTAAATACCTCTATAACAGGCATGTTATCAATCCGATGTTGAACTATAGCAAAAGTATGCTTA
Organism: Athene cunicularia; assembly: GCF_003259725.1. Classification (NCBI taxonomy): domain Eukaryota; kingdom Metazoa; phylum Chordata; class Aves; order Strigiformes; family Strigidae; genus Athene; species Athene cunicularia. Next base: position 52,571,884 of record NW_020799092.1, read on the forward strand.
TTCCTTTCAAAGTATGATAGAATAAGCATATGGTCATAGAAACATCTAGGTATACAATATTTTATGCCAATAAAAATACTTTGGCAATCCACAGTTCTAGCTCTTAGGAAAAAAAAAATATATATATACTTAGTTGCTTTTTGAAACCTACAAGTCATTGAACTCAATGATAAGACTAAATCAAACTCACCTCCTCCATTTGGGACTCTAGTGATCAGATATGTCACAACAGCTAGGTCATTTGTTGTCCCTCTGTATTAAATAGGAAGAAGCATTTTCAGGTTATGATTTGTTCTCCATGTCTTTGGGAAAAAGTGCTCTGTGAAAAAGCTCATCACTTTCCTATCAGAAGAATTCCATATGGTATGCTCAGGTGTCTAGTTTTTACAAAACTGAGGTTATTATATATGGCTTCCACAAGTTCTCCTGTCTATCTCAGATTGTCTGTGTGACATTCAGTTGACTTCAATAACTACAGCATTTTCATAACATCAGCTGGAATACATAATCAGAAAACTGTCATTTCCCAAATTCCACACCTTACTCCAATTCTTCAAACATTTACACACTCACTAACTACAGACTTTGGATCAAGACCAGAAAATAAGACATGACTGGAGTAAACATGAATGAGTCTCTAATAATGAAAGATAAAAATCTCTTCCTTGAAAAATGCATTTACTAAAGGTTTATACATGTGTCAATAAATTCAATAACTATAATTTTCTTTTATTTATTTTTTTTTACCTTTCCTTTGTTTTGTTTTGCTTCATAGACAATATAACAATAAGTCTCTAGGCACCAAGTATCTTCATGCATGTATACTTTATTTCAGTTTAAGAACTATATGGCAAAGTGACTGTTCACATTAAAGAATGTCATAAACCTCAAACCCAATGGCATATCAATTTATACTAAACACAAATGTTCAAAAAATATTTTTAATTATATTGTCTAAGTAACTGAAACATGGGCTACACAACATATTTAAAGAATATAAGATAATGGCAAATAGAGTAGAAACCTGGAAGTTCCCAGTGATTACAGATTGCAGCAAATCTCTACTCTGCACTTTAGGGCAATTAGCATTATGCAGTAGTAGAAACAAATATAACTGAAACATTTTTAAAAAGTGGGTTATGGTCTAAGAGGAATTTTAAAGTCATCTACACATGGTTTGTTGAATCTGTATTTCTGAAAAGGTAAAAATATAATTAAACAAAATTTACCATTAATGACGACATTACCAGGAGAAGTCCTAAAGCAATGAAGAGAGATTTCAGGGCCTTGGGGAAACTGATTAAGGGGTCGGGGACACAAATTATGTTCTCCTTCATCCCTTCAACTGGGGGAATGGACAAAGAATACCGGAGAGCTCAGCAGATGAACTTGTGGCTCCAAGACTGGTGTTACCGTCAGAGCTTTGGATTTTTCAATCATGGGTTGGTATATAGGATGCCAGACATTTTGGCATCAGATGGAAAGCACCTGTCCCAGAAGGGGAAGAGGATCTTGGGGCAGGAGTTAGCTGACCTCTGACAGAGCTTTAAATTAGATCTGAAGGAGGAAGGGGGCAAAACATCAGCCCATCTGAAGTGCATCTATACCAATGCACACAGCATGGGTAACAAACAGGAGGAGCTTGAAGACATGATACAACAGGAAAATTATGATGTCTTGACTATAACAGAAACATGGTGGGATGTCTCCCATGACTGGAGTGCTCCAGTTGATGGCTACAAGTTCTTTAGGAGGGACACACAAGGAAGGAGAGGTGGTGGGTGGCGTTGTATGTCAGGGACTGTTATGATTGCTTTGAGTACAATTGTGGTGAAGCAGGGTAGAGTGTCTTTGTGTTAGAATCAGGGGGAAGGCCAACAGGGCAGATGTTGTAGTAAGAGTCTACTGTAGACCACCCATCCAGGACAGAGAGCTGGATGAAATATTCTATAGGTATTTAGGACAAATGTCATGATCGTTTGTCCTTGTTCTTGTGGGATAGTTTACCTTCTGAGAAATCTGCTGGAGAAACAACACAGGACAGCAGAACCAGTCCCAGAGATTCCTGGAATGTGTGGAAGACAACTTCCTGATGCAGCTGGTAAGAGAACTGACCAGAGAAGCTGCCCTGATGGATCTCCTCTTTGTGAACAGAGAAGGACTGGTGGATGAAGTGGTGGTTGGAGGCCGACTAGGGCACAGCGATCATGAAATTGATAGAGTTCTCTATTCTTAGAGAAGCCAGGAGAGGGCTAAGCAGGACTGACATCCTGGACTTCAGGAGGGCCGACTTTGTCTTGTTTAGGCACCTGCTTGAAAGGATCCCCTGGGAGACTCTCCTGAAGGGTATAGGGGCCGGGGAAGGCTGGGCGCTCTTTAAGAAGGAAGTCTTAATGGCTCAGGAGCAGGCGGTCCCCAAGTGCTGTAAGAGAAGCTGGTGACAGAGAAGAACACCCTGGCTGAACAGGGAGCTTTGGTGGCAACTCAGGGAGAAAAAGAGAGCTTACAGCCTTTGGAAGAATGGGCTAGCCACTCATCATTACTACAAAGATGCTGTGAGGCTATGCAGGGTGTAAATCAGGAGGTCTAAAGCCCAGCTGGAAATTAATCTGGCTTCAGCAATCAAGGACAAAAAGAAATGTTTCTGTTAGTATGTCAGTAGCAAAAGACCAGAGAGAGCCTCCATCCCTGGCTAGATGCAGGAGGAAACATGGTAACAAGTGATGAGGAGAAGGCTGAGGTGCTTAATGCCTTCTTTGCCTCAGTCTTTCATGGCAAGACTAGTTGTACTGAGGGAATCCAGCCTCCTCAGCCAGAAGACAGAGACTGGGAGAATAACCTCCCTGCAGAGAAGGAAGAGACAGTCAGTGACCTACTGCATCACAGAGACACACACAAGTCTATGGGACCAGATGGGATAAACCCGAGGGTGTTGAAGGAGCTGGCTGGGGTGCTCACCAATCTGATTTCCATCATTTACCAGCAGTCCTGACTGACCGAGAGGTCCTGACAGATTGGAAATTGGCCAATGTGATGCCCATCTAAAAGAAGCGTCAGAAGGATGATCTGGGAAATTACAGGCCTGTCAGCTTGACTTTGGTGCCCGGGAAGCTGATGGAGCAGCTCATCCTAAACACCATCACACAACACATGAGGGACAACTAGATGCTCAGGCCCAGTCAGCATGGGTTTATGAAAGGCAGGTCCTGCCTGACAAACCTGATCTCCTTCTATGACAGGGTGACCTGCTCACTGGATGAGGGAAAGGCTGTGGATGTTCTCTACCTTGACTTTAGCAAGGCCTTTGACACCGTTTCTCACAGCATTCTCCTGGTGACACTGGCTGCTCGAAGCTTGGAAGATCACACAATTCACTGGGTAAAAAACTGTCTGGACGACTGGGCCCAGAGAGTTGTGGTGAATGGAGTTAACTCCAGTTGGTGGCCGGTCACGAGTGGTGTCCCCCAGGATTCAGTTTGGTGCCACTCCTGTTTAACATCTTTATTGATGATCTAGACAAGGGGATCGAGTGCACCCTCAGTCAGTTTGCAGATGACACCCAGTTGGGTGGGAGTGTTGATCTGCTCGAGGGTAGGGAGGCTCTGCAGAGAGACCTGGACAGGCTGGAGCCATGGGCTGAGCCCAACCATGTGAGTTTCCATAAGGCCAAATGCCGGGGGCTGCCCTTGGGCCACAACAACCCCCAGCAGCGCTACAGGCTTGGGGAGGAGTGGCTGGAGAGCTGCCAGTCAGAGAGGGACCTGGAGGTGTTGATTGACAGCCAGCTGAACAGGAGCCAGCAGTGTGCCCAGGTGGCCAAGAAGGCCAATGGCATCCTGGCTTGTGTCAGCAATAGCGTGGCCAGCAGGGACAGGGAAGGGATCTGACCCCTGGACTCGGCACTGGTGAGGCCGCCCCTCGATTCCTGCGTTCAGTTTTGGGCCCCTCACTACAAAAAAGACATTGAATGACTCGAGCGTGTCCAGAGAAGGGCAACGGAGCTGGTGCAGGGTCTGGAGCACAGGTCGTACGGAGAGCGGCTGAGGGAACTGGGGGTGTTTAGTCTGGAGAAGAGGAGGCTGAGGGGAGACCTCATCGCCCTCTACAGCTACCTGAAAGGAGCTTGCAGAGAGCTGGGGATGAGTCTCTTTAACCAAATAATAAGTGATAGGACAGGAGGTAATGTCCTCAATTTGTGCCAGAGAAGGTTTAGACTATATGTCAGGAATGTATTTCTTTACAGAATGGATTGTTAAGAGTTGGAATGGGCTGCCCATGGAAGTGGTGGAGTCCCCATCCCTGTTCGACATAGCACGGAGGGATATGCTGTGGATGGGAACTGTTAATGTTGGGTTGATGGTTGGACTAGGTGATCTTCAAGATCCTTTCCTGCCTAGTTGATTATTTGATTCTGTGAAACATACTGGTAAACAACACCAATAGCTGGCTTTATTATGTAGTGTTTAGTATGGTATGATTAAATATCTAGATTCCAAGCTTCAGTTCCTGTCTAGCTCACTGACTTTGTATTAAATGTTGTTTGCTTTGGTTCAGCTTATTTAACCCTAAAGCAGGATAGTAATAGTTCCCAGGGCATAGCGCTTCAGATCATATTTTGGGGAATTAACTAATTGACATGTGTGGTGTGTTATATTCCTTTAAAGTGTACAATATACTGTTAATATGATACATTATTATTTCGCTGGGGGATTCCATTGACTGATGGCAGGATGCACAGCCATGGAGAGCTCTTCAAATCAATGTCTCTCCTGATCAATTAGGTAGAAGCATTGATCATAAATATATTATTTTTTATCTCCACTTGGCAAAATAATTATGCATTTTCCTTTCATGTGTAGATCCAGTTATTATGATTTAGATCTTTATTATTTTTATAGTGGATGGCTTCAATAGTCATTGGCTTAAGCTGACACATAGCAGTCAAAGGCATGGTATAATAGGCAGTCAGCACTGTGGTGTACAGCACACAGGAAAGCAGGCACCTTATGAGAAGGTTTGACATTTCCCCAGAACTACAGTCAAGAATATTAAAATCAAGTCAAAAAAATGCATATATCAGAACAGTCCAAAACTTGGGAAGTACTAATTTCTCTTTGCTTGGAACAGTGGTAGTTTACTAGTTCAGGTTTTATACGGCAAATTCTGTCTATATGTTGTTTCCTAAAAGAGAGCTGTTGACATAGACCTTTTTCAAAACCACATACTGAGCCATACACAGTGCATGGAAACTCTGCAATACCCCAAAAGTTACCAGGTGCTTAGACTCTAGTATAGAATTAGATCTGGACAGATTTATTTGTGGAGCAGAGACTCTGAAGCTAAACCCTATAAACAGCTCATTACACACAGGATAATACTGATTCTTAAGCTGTCTTTAATGGGGGAGTTCAGGTAATTCCATGAGGTAGCAATATATGATCTTGACAGGCTTCTGGATGAAACCAATATTTGAGGTCTTATATTTTGGAGGTATATCAGGATGCACAATCTAGTAAGACACATATAGATACAACAATATCTATATATCTCCATAATGTGAGATAAAGTTGACTGAATTTTCATACAGTGTCCCTTACTGTAATTTTAGGCACATAGACAGTCTGCTATTTTAAAAAAAACATTCTTAATACTGTGGTACAATGTCTATTAATACAATCCTAGTATTACCATTCAGTAGCTGTTTGCTTATAATGTTATGCTAAATGTAGCTCTTTATACTCGAATCAGGTAGATCATCTCATTTTTCAACACAGGTGCCTTTTTATTAATAGAACTCATCTGTCACTTAAAGAGGACAAATAAAGGAGACAGAATCACATTAATTTCCTATGTAATCACAGCTTTGTACAGGCTCAACTGAAGCTACAGTGGCCAGAGCCCAAAGAAAATATTTTGGGATAAAGATGGGACAAAATCCAAATAACTCCATTCACACTATGAGCCTGAGAAGCTCCCAGATGCTGTGTGCCTCCAAATTCTGTTGTATTACATCCTGAAGGGGCTCAGTCCTCCTGTACACAGTTACTATAGCACCTATCAGACTGTAGGCTATTCTTCCCATACTTCCCACATTGTTTGAAATATCCAAGACTACTAGAATGTATTCTGAAGTAGAAAGTAATGGAGTCAGGTTTGCTACCCTCACACATTCTCTATTCTTTGCTCAACGGGATACAGACTACTTTCAGCACACCAGCTAGAGCAGGAGGGACAAGGGACTCCCTGCCTTGCCCAGAAAAGCCTAGAAGACAAAGCACAGCAGAACTGATGTGCAGATGCACACAAGTGTGGGTACTGGAAGGAGTCAATACCTGAGCACTCCTCAGCAGGCGCCTGTCACACAAACAGGTGTAAAATTAATCTAAGCATTTCAAGGAGAATTATGGAGATCATGTATGCTTCACTTCTTCACATTACAGCAGGTGTTCAAAAGCCAAAAAAAAGGATATTTGATATCTTACAACAGACAATGATTGTGTTGGTTTTTACTCATTCATAGTTGTACCTCTAGGAGAAAGATACAGTAAAAAAAAAAAAAGTAAGTTTTCCCATTACACTTTAAATTTTTTCTCATCCAGGACATAAACCAGTGTCATACTACTTGTTACTTTTTCTGTATTATTGTTGCAACTACTTTACTTATAAGATTTTACTGAAATAGGAGTTAACATGCACAGAATATATCAGCAGGGTGTGACATGAGGTCCACAGAATAAATTAAGGTTATTTTCTGAATGAAACCACTTCCCTGTCAACAAGGTTTTAATGGTTGCTTTATAGTAGGGGAGAAGGGGAACAGAAATCTATGAAATTGGCAGGGATTTTCTCACTGATTTCCCTGGTCATGGGTTCAAGCCCCTGGATGAACAAATAGCAATTAAAAAATAAAAATGAATCAATCTAAATGGCAAGACAGACTGACAGTTCTAACAATGTAATATGGCTACTGTTTATTGTAGTCATATGTTTATCTGTAACACTGGTGTGAAATATAATTAAAATAATGCTTTGATCTGTAAAGAAAAACATAAAAATTAGCTTACCACTTATCTATTTTTAAAATATCAGAAAGAAGGGGGTTTAGAGAATTCATCACTAGAAAATTGGCTGTCAGTGAATACAATAATCTCTTTCAGCAAGAACAATGTACTTATTAAAAAGTGTAAATTAATTCTGCATCACACAATTTTATCTGTGTTGGTTCAAAAATACTAATTTTTCATGGGCACTTTTCTAACAATTACAAAATTACCTTTACATAATATCTTCAAGACTACAAGGACTTTTAAAAGAAACCTTTTAAAATTTGTTTTTAATTGAAAATATATATTGAACTTCTAGAAGACAGTATTTCCTCCAAGATGTAGAACTCACAATATGCATTAATCCTTTCTGTCTGTGGTTCCTACTTTCTGAATTGCAAGATCTTTATTTAATTATTCAAAATCTATATTACAATTAACATGACCTGTATAAAATGGTAATCTCTGCCAGTGCCTATTGACTCCAGGGCAGAAAACAAGATTCCTCTTCAAATGGCAAAAAGGTGTAAAATAATAAAATTTCCCCCTTCACATTTTCCGCCAGCCTCATGGGGAAGGAGAGGCAGAAGCCAGCACAGGTGAAGCAAGCACTTAGGAGCTGGAGATGGTCTCAAACAGTAGCTGAAACTAGCAGGAGAAGCAAGGACAATCCAGGCTCACCTGGGATCCTACACTCCCTCCACAGATGCCATCCACAAATTAAACCAGTAACTTGCCACTGGCAACTAAAACTGCGAATTAGTTTCTTTCCACTGCTTTCTTACCGTGTACCACTTCCTCCTTCACCTGCTTGATTAGTCTCTCCCTTTCTTAGGATGACCTTTCTGTTGCTCCCTACTGCATGCATAATTAGTTGTGAATCACAAAGCATTGATAAGATACTCCACTCAAGAGAGAAAAACACATCTGAACTAGAGGTACAGTCTTGTCATGTATCTCTTGTAAAAAACAAAAACAAAAACAAAAACAAAACAAACCCCAACAAATATTTAATTGCAGCTGTAGTTAAGACTGATTGTGTTTATAGCCTTTGGACCCGTTTGGGACTTTAATACACAGATCTGAGATGGTGCTGAACTGCTCATTCCATGACATCTCCGTTCTTTGCAGAAGTCTACTTTTTGCAGCAGTGGTGCATCTGGTAAAACTGTACTAATAATAGTTCTTCACAAAGAAGAAGATCTGTGTTTCCCTGAGCAGACTAACTACTATGCATCCTTGCAACTTCTGCTCTTTGTCAATGAAACTCCTTGTACCCACATGTATAAGTTAAGGTCTGGTCACTATTTATTCATCACATTATCCTGTCTCCTATCTTTTGGCTTCTTTCTTTACATGCTAAATTTGAACTTTTTAGCGGTATGTTTATGTGCCTAATAGCCATCACAACAGGTGAGGTTTCTAAGCACTATACCAGAATAAAAATGAAAGTGAAACAAATATTCTGCAATCCTGTACAGAAACATTTAAGTTCTTTAAAAATTATGACCATTTAAAGCCAGATGTCTGTTCCCATAGGCACATCTGGAAATCCTGTCTTAAAGTATTTCTGGATCAAAGGACCTTGTCTGGCAAGCAGGCTATTGGTAAGAAACTGAGAATTAAACAGCACAGGTGAAACAAAATGATTGTGTAAAACATTTAATGTTTCATCAGACATTCAAATTAATGTGTATAATTTTCATTAAACCCCATACGTCTAATAGCTTTAGCTTTAAGTCCCAAGCTCACTTCACCTTAAAAGATTTTCTGGCAATATTCCCCCTTTGGTTTTAAGTTAATGTGCTTCTGTCAAAGGGATTAAAAAAAAGAGAGAGAAGGCAATTTGACAGGGCTTTCCAGAGTAGTTTTATACAGAACTTAGCAAAGGACTGGATCATGGTGCTCCTTCCTTAGAATTGTTAAGTAACTTCCTCTTTTTTGTGTGTGTGATAGCTGAGATAATGCAATAATTTTAATGGAAAAGATGCTTGAACCTCTCAGTCCTTGTGTTGGCTGCTTCCCAGCAAGGTCCATTCAGACACTGTTATAGTAATTTCGTGATGATCTGACATTTTTTGTGACTTAAATTTTGCATCTAAATTACAGGAGCATTTTAAACTGAGGAAGTCTCCTATTGCTCTTTGTTGAACATATGTATATGATGAAGTTGATCTTTTAGAGTAAAAAGGCTGGAATCCCTTATTTTGTTAATGTTATTGGTATACAAACCCTGGTGAATAGTATAGGAACATGAAATGAAAGAAGCAGATGTAATCTGCTTCAGAAGGAAAGGACAGAAGTGTGTCTAAAATCTATAACTAGAGAACAGAAAGTAAAGACAAATACTGCTACTCGTTCTCAGGGTCCTGCCCAAAGCTATAGAAAGTCTGGAGTCATAATTTTTTTTTGTTTCAAAGCCTATGAACAGTCAGTGTCACAACTACATGACAAAGTGCAAAATTGAGGTTTTTGCTTGTAGTACTATTTTTCTACAAGGCTGAACTTGAACCATGTCCTACTACTGCAAAAACCATGATAAGGAGAGGTGTCCCAGAAAACTTTTTCCACTTCAGTTCTTTGAGCTGCATGAAAGACATTGCACAGAGCCTGTATTACCATTTTGCTTCTTTGTACGTCCAAATGACCTAAAAGAAAGTAAGAAGAGGGACTGGACTAAGTAGTTAGATTCACAGAGATCAAACCTTGTGTACAGTTGCCCATTTTTCCCCTCTAGCCCCAACAGAGGATTTGAAGAGGTAGTGGTTGGAGGGAGCCTGAAGTCCCCCTCTTTTTTTGTTCTTTTCTGACATTTGTTCTGCAATCCCACGGCTACCCCTGTGTGTCAGCTAAGGGATATCAGCTCCCTCAGTGAAAGCTATGTAAAATTCTGGTCAACCAGAAAGAGAAATCCAAACTGAAACAGACATAAAATAGAATTATTAGGATGATCAAGGGACCAGAAAGCCCTCTGAGGGAAGACAAAATAATGGGTTTGTTTAGTTTAGCCAAATATGGAGACACATAAAATATGTTATGCACATTAGAGTGTAATAACCATGCAAATTAAACAACAGTGTGGAAAGATGGCAACAGAATGACCATATGCAATTTAAAAAAGGTTCTAAACCTCAGAGGAAAGAGGTTTTCTTCTGAAACAACTTGACAGCAGGAGCAATGGGAACCGAAAAAAAAAACCCAACCCAAAACAATCCTGCTGGATTTTAAGGTAGAGCTTATGACTAGGTCATTAAAATGCATCTGATACTAGAAGACTGCTTTTGCCAAAAGTACTGGTGGCACTGGGGGACTGCTAAACCACCAGATCAGTCAAGGTGAGCACATATGTTCAGATAATCAGTAGTAACGGACATGGCTAAAGTGCCTCTTCCCTTCTCTCAGCCAGTAAATCCTTACCTGGCGGATTATAAAATTCATGGCATTTTTGAGAAGCAACAAGCAATTCCAGTTACTTAACATTTCATCAAATGAAGAGAGACTTTTTTTAACACATATACTTTTAAAGTGCTGGCTGTGTATAATTGTCCATACATCAGAGGTAGCAAACTGTTAGCACAGGCAATGGCAGACTAATCGTTTTCTGGTAGCAAGGAAAAGTAAAAGCCCTTCAAACAAACCTTTCATGAGAAGACCATACAGCAATCAATAAAGACAGAGGGAAATATAGCAAATCAGACAATAAATTTAAGTGTAAGTATGTGCAAAGCGGAGGTCTTCTGCTATTCTCTAAAATGCTCCCAGCAAACGTACATTTCTACTGGCTAAGAAGGATGAGTCTCAAGGGATAATCAGGCTTATATGAGATCCAGATTCCAGGTAAAGTAAGTGATAGAGATTTCTGGTTATTGCAAAGCAGAAGGATACAAGGGGAAGGTTCCTTTTGTAGAAATCATGTATCTTACTCCCTCTCTATAATCTTTCATTGCTGGTCACTCTCAGCATTAGGTAATTAGGCAAGGTGGAACAAGTCTCATATAAGTTATATGAGTTATATAAATTATATAAATTATTAAATAAAAGGATATATAGTTAATATTTTTTTTAAATTATGGACAATTTTCCAAAAATGCATTTCCTGAAGCATCCTGGGCATTCAAAAGTATATTTTTCTATGCTCTGGTATCTCTTGTGTTCTGAATACAGATGTCCCATATTTTCAGTCCCAGGTGGAAGCAACTGCAGCTTCTAAATCAACATTTGCCTAGATTTCCCAGTCTTTACTCACTGTCTCCTTATTGTTCTGTGTTTTATACTGATAATTCTGTTCTGAAACTTATCTTTGTCTAAATTTAATGTGCCTAAACTGCAGGGAGTACTTATCATATTTATCATACAACTGGAATCAAAGATTATAAGGGTAAATGCCTATAAAAGACATGCTAGGATTTAAATATTGACTGTCCTGTTATTTTATGCCAATCTTAGGAGTACTGTGTGCTGCCTTGTTTAGGTCCCTTAATGATCACTGTTCTAACAATGTGAAACTGCCTCCTAAATAAGCATAAAATGTTCCCTCTTGGAAGCCTCTCTTTACAATCATTCAAATCAGTGCCAAAGTCTAATAGATTCAGTATAAATACATCCTTGATTTTGTGATTGAAGATTGAAAATAAAAAATATCCATGATGCATGAATTAAAACAGAAAGAAAATATTTGTAGTTCTCAGAAAGATAACAGAAGTCTAAATCCAATCTCGTATTAGGGGCTAGGAAGGACTGCACACCTTTAGATTTTGCCCTACATCTGGGAGATGTAAGCCATCTTTGACTAAATCTGATGACTCTGACCGGTTAAAGTTGAATAGTTTTTCAGTGAAGTTTTTCCATCCTCATTCTAATGGGGCCGCTTACCCTACTACATGCTTGTACTGAAATATGAAAACAAACATTTGTTTTGAAAAGTAATGTAACCTATTGCAAAATTATTTTTACTTAATAGAAAAACAAATTAATTAAACATTTCTAAAAACATATTCAGACATTATATAATCAAGCAAATCATTTAGACTAAGAGTGGAAACTGAAATGTGGACCATGACATACTGTAGAAAAAATTATACACAAAACTGTTTCAAGTTTCAATTTTTTTTTTTCACAATAAAACATAAGTCCAGCAAGTCTTTCCAGGCTGTAATCTACTGGGTGTTGTAATCTGCCACTTGTTGAACTATTTTAATAGAAGTACTTCAAGAAATCTTTTACAATATTTTATTAAATTATAACATGAGAGCATCTGCAAAACGTTATTAATTTATGAGGGCATCAGCAAAACTTTTTTTAGTTTATTAAGAAACATAATGGGTTGCAAACATATCAAATTTCAGTGATGTCTTTAATTTTGGACTTTGCTGTTAATGGACTCTCATGCTTCCACGGTGCTTCATAGAAAATAATGTAAAGGCTAGTTTTTGTCCAAGAGATGCAGCAGCAGCTGAAATCTGATATTCATAAGTCAGATCACAAGAAAAACATTTGGAACATTGCTGATTTTCTTCGTTGAAAAAAACACAAAATGGATCAAAATGAAATTATAAAAATGCATTATCAACCATACTGTTTTTAAAAAATATATATATATATTCCTTGCCTTTTAAATAATATGTTAGTGAAGCGTTCTTCTAAAAAGTGAAAAAAATCTGTCTGAAGTTTAAAAAAAGGTCTTCTAAAAAAACACATGAAAAATAAACTTTTCGCTGCTGAAAAAAGTCAGTAATTTCTTTTACATGTGCAATAGGCTCTGCATGTTTGATTTGTTGCCTGCACTGCCAGTGTATGCATTTGTATCTGTTCAAGGAGGATGTTAGATCATATCCTTGCACGGGACAGAATCTCCACAGACAAAGCAGATAGTTGGCAATATTAGAAAAATGTCGACTCAGTCTTTCTCACACTGTGTAAAGCATTTCCATCTCCTTTCGGGTCCCAAACTGTGCCAATCCTTTGAGCACAGTCCCTTGCTCCAGCAATCAACTCCTTCCTATTTCTGCTAACACCACCACTTCAGTTGACAGACCATTGCTGTTAGCAGAAATCCAGCAGATTTCCAGACATCTAGGAAACACAGGCAAATGGCCAGGGCACACATTCCTGCCAGTGTTGGCGGCTGTACATAACCCTTCCCCAGATTGCCCAGGCTCCCCACGACTGGAGTCCTAAAGATTTTGGTGCTGTGAGAAAGCTGTTTCTTCCTTTTGGCATCAGACTACATCCTCTCTTTACAGACTTTTTTACTTTTTTCTGTGTTCCCCTCTCTCTTGCTGCTGCTGTCTCCCCAAGCATACCGGGAATTAGTAATGTGAACTGGAGGTGTTCCCCCCTTCAGTTTTGATTCTCCTTGCAGTCTGAGCATAACTGATCAGGGAGCCAAAATGCTGATGCAGTCTATGCTCACTTGGAAAGTGAGAAGACAGCCAGGTGTTTCAGTCCATGTTAGCTGTAAAGAGGCACGGGAGCCACTCTGCAGCCAAAATTTAGAGGGAACAGCTAGCCACGAAGAGAAAAACAAATTAACAAAAACCATGTCATGTGTACCCCCACCTACCCCCACCCAAAAAAAAAAAAAAAAAAAAAAAAAAAAAAAAAAAATGGTAAACTAGAGACATTATACATTCAGTCCTACAAGTCTACACATTTCTCTATCTATTCAGAATTACAAAGCAAGTCTAGGAAAACAACTAACAACTTCTTCTTCTTTCAAGAAAAACAGCCCTCTTTTTTTTTTTTTCTTACTTTATTCTCTTTGTTAACCTGCAACTATGTTTTTTCAGTCTGTTCCATTCTTCTTTTCTATTCCTTCATTTTATGTCCTGACAATCCCAAGTGTCCAAAGAGATGTCAGTGCTGTAATTTTCAGAATCCAGCCCCTAAGCTTTAGGCACTCAGTGCTGCACTGGAGTGCAGTGTCCATATATGAGTTGTGTATCTCAGAACAGATTTATAAAAGACCTGTTCCTTAGATACAGAGGGGCCTAAAATAACACATCACAATGCTGAGAACATTGACATGGCTTAAATCCTATCCCTTCTGCACAGTGTTTTGCATCCCAAAGCCTCTAGAAAAGAAGCTCTGCTCCACATGACCCCGGTTTTGCAAAACATGAGCAGATCTTGCTTCTGACTTTCAAAAGGACAGAAAAGGTGTCACTAGTGTCTGATGCACTATTTTAAGTAATTGATCTAAGTTTAGAGAAGTCCTTCAGGAAAAACTCATTTCTGCTTTCTTTTAGGACTGAAGTTATATCAGCCTTCAACATTTCTATCTAATTACCTGTAAGTGTGCTTGGGATTTTCTCAGTCACCACTGCTGAAGGTGCTTACTCCTACTGGTGGAAGTAAGGGAAACATGAAGGAAAGAAGAGTAGAAGACGGATGTATATATATATATATATATATATATATATATATATAGGAGAAAGGATGTTGCTTCAGGTGTTATATATATAGGAGAAAGGATGTTGCTTCAGGTGTGGCACAGCTTTTCTGCAGCCCTGCTGCCAAGGCATACTGTCCACTGGAGCAAGGCTATTTCCTAGTGGTTAGGATATTTATGGTTAGGATATTTACTTTGGGATAGATAAACCTGTAGTCTAGTCTCGGTTCAATGACTGAATGGTGAACTCTGCATTTCATATGAATTAGTTAAAATGCAAAGTTAAGCATCATGGACATTAGAGGCAGGGAAGAATATACATTACAAAATTCCAATGTGCTGTGGGTTGAAGGTGATGTTTCTCTGCTTGGGTGGTTTTGAGGAAATCAAAAGTATTTTCAGGTAAATAGCAAAAAATAGGTTTCTATGGAATTTAGATGCTTCAAGGATGTCAGCTGTGCAGAATTTTTGAGAATCACCTTTTCAAATTAGATACCAAATGCAGAAGTTAGGTAGAGCCTAACTTTGTCTCCATGCATGGATCACACCTTTTGTTATCCTTTCCCTTTGGCACAGCTGCTTTTTCCTTTCTCCCATGGCTGTTTTTTTCTTATAGAAGGTGGTTTAGAAGAAGAAACCAAATAGTGGCTCCACTCCCACCAGAAACTGCTGAGAAAGTCTGCTCTGAGAAACACTGGCTAGGAGTGTTCCATTCTTATTTTTGATGCTTATGAAAGATCCTTATTATCCATAGATATCCTGGTTGTCTGTCAAGAAGACATGAAACAAGAATGACATGACATGAGCAATTAGGTTCTCTTGCACTGTGTGACAGGAATCTCTGTTCTAAGCCTAGATTTCTTACAATATGTTTGAGAAACTCTAATTTTCTGACTAAGACAATATTCCATTAAACAATACCCTAAACCATTATTTAGTAATAATTTACATTCCTGGGGGAAAAAAAAAAAAAAAAAAAAAAAAAAAATTAGACTCCCTAAAATCACATTAAAAATTTATTCTAACAAGGTGTTTTGTGGAAAGTGCTTTGAGATCACTTATTGAAAGACCTCATGAAGTGCACATATTTTGAGGAGATGTTTGGCTTGCTACCTATTAGCTTGTTGCTGCAATGTTTTTTGATGGTCTTTTTCCATGGTAGAGGATGACATGTTTTTACTCAGAGTAGATGCATAAAATAAAATAAAAAAAAAAAAAAAA
>NW_020799092.1:52587587-52640226 GCF_003259725.1 Athene cunicularia
AAAAAAAAAAAAAAAAAAAAGTCTATCTGAAATGAAACTGGACAGAAATAAATCTATTAATATATAGTAGCTGCAGGGAGGTAAAAGAAATAAATGTTATATAACTTCATTTGTGATAGGCAAACAAAACTAAGGTTAAATCAAACTGTCAAGAATTAAAATTAACCCTCTTAAGGGATGCTCATATGCATCCTTTATACTGTCAACATCTAAGTGGGATTTCACCTCTTCTTGTAAGAAGGAAGAAAGATGAACAAAACCAGCAAACCACCGATTTAATGATTGCTTTTATGTAAATATATCAGCATGTGCACTCATGCACAAGAACATGCACACACTGAGTGATAACAGCATCTATGCCTGTCACATGGACAAAGATAATGTCATTACTATCCATCTACACTTAAAATTATTTTTCCATTAACTATATAGAAGCTTCCCCGGGAATGACAGTTACAGTACAGCCCTTCCAACAGCACTCAAGTAAAGGTTTATAAGAAGACAGGCCTTGCAGAGAATTGTATACACAA
Organism: Athene cunicularia; assembly: GCF_003259725.1. Lineage (NCBI taxonomy): Eukaryota > Metazoa > Chordata > Aves > Strigiformes > Strigidae > Athene > Athene cunicularia. Next base: position 52,588,118 of record NW_020799092.1, read on the forward strand.
CTTCTGTTTTCTGAAAATTCTTCCTATACTTAAGACTATCTTCTGAATTTAAAAGAGGTCAAGATAGTTTTGGTTGTTGTGGTTTGAACTCAGCCAGTAGAAATCGCCACGTAGCCAGTTATTTACTCTTCCCCCCGCCCTGGTGAAATAGGGGAGGGACAAAAAAAAAAAAAAAAAAAAAAAAAAAAAAAATAGCAAAAATTTACCATCAAAACCAACAGTAATGATAGAGGGCCAAAACATGGAGAATGCAACAGTGGCGCACTGAACAGCACCAGAGAAACCCACCCTGATGATCCGGAAACCCAAAACAAAACAAACAACACCCGTGAGAGAGTACTGCGCCCACCTGTGTGCTGAGCTTTGACATTGCATGGCATGGAATACTCCAGTGATCGATCAGGACCCAGCCCTTCAGCTCTGCTCCCTCTCAGCCCAAGGAATGGTAACTCTATCCTGGCTGAAACCAGGACGTTGGTTAAAGTAGTACTATTTACACCCTTGTGTAAGTTTTACTTCTGAGTATCACCTTATATAGATCTGGTTGATTTGATTTTTTTTTTTTTAATATTTGGTAGTGTTAGGGAGTTTAAGGATTCAAGAAAAGATTGTCTAAATCCCAATGAATTTGACAGTAGCAAGCTGTGGCATCCTACCGCTTCTTGATATTCAGCATTTTGTATTTCCATATTTCAAACCCCAACTGTAGCTTTCAAAAAACCCAACTGTAAACCAAAGTCAGAAGAATTATTGTAAACATAAATGTTATACCATATTATGTCAATTAGCATGGCAAAAGGAATACAGAACTAACACAAAGTCAGGAGTAGGGCTCATTAAGTATTGCAAAATGGTATTTCTGAATATTAATTGAGTTTTAAAATTAATCCACATAGTTTTGTATCATTTTCAAGTATGTTTCCCATCAATATTCTAGCAATGAATTTTGCTGCAGGTTAGAAACTCTTTGTAGATCTATGTATATTTCCTATTCAAGGTCTGAATAAATAAATCGTACTGGGGAAAATATTCATGGGAAGACTTTCTGAATTCTATTATAAAAATCAGAGTTTGTAATTTTGAACACTCACATATGAAATCTAGATCACAATCTTTTATTCTTATGCCAATCATTCTATACCATTCAACCTATATAAATGTAGTGAACAGACAGTGCTGAATTGCAAAAACTTAACACCAGAAAGACCACTAATGATTTTTTATTTTTCCAGCTGAGAAACTGCAGCCATCACACAGGATCTGAGTGAACCCCCATAACAGCACCCAAAAGCCTACTCATCTGGATAAAGGAGACCTCATTCCATATCTCCAGTTGGAACTGGTTACCTGAATCCATTAGGAGCTAGATAATAAGGTAACACTTAATCCAGAAAGCAATAAATAACCCACCTCAGGAGAAACATAGTGCTCAGACCTCCAACACTATGTAGAAGCTGCAGTATGAGGCAAGGAGTTGCCATATGTAGGAACTGAGCTGTTAGTCACTCATTCCCAGAGATTATCTGGTGTAAACTGCATGAGTGAGGCTGAGCTATGATTTGTGTGAAGTCTGTGCTTGCAGGGCAGGCATCACTATCCACCTTCTGTGTTTGTCCTGTGAAGCAGATCAACTTTCAGTTGTGTTTCACTGACTGCTTTTGCAGCCACCATACATACCAACCTCTCCATGATATCCAGAAAGTATTTAATGGCTGAAGAGCAGGTAAATCACAGATAGGATCTGCAACTTCTGGAGTCAGTGACTCAGTACACAAAAGACTTACGAAAGCCTTTTGGAGAGCTCAACTAAATGCCTAAAGCTTTGTAGACCATGTCAGTTGAGGTAAATGCACAAAACAATGCAGGTGCCCAAACCATGTCTGTCTTCCCCTGTAGGTCCATCAGTTCAAGCCTCAACAGCACAGCTTAAACTGGTGTGGACTTTGTCAGACTACATCTAGGTATTTACAGAGTAGTTTTCCACATCTGAGCTAGTCATTCTCAAGCCCATTTACAAGAACTGGAAAGAAATAAAGTGGACATCTTTTTTTGGTCCAGTGAAACATGTTTGGAAAGTGTCTATTTCCCTCCAGTGACTACCATGGGATCTCTAACTAGGGTAAATTAACCCTGGTAAACAGCTGAGTTACAAACACTAAAGTCTTTTAATGTTTTACTGTCCACTTTAAGGAGCTTTCTGTTCAACATGCATCTGTTGAAGGCATTATTCTTTAGTGCCAAGCTAACTGCAAAGGCAGGCAACAAAGATGCTGAATGTAGGGTCGAGGATGACAAATTATCTCTGCATCATAAAGGCATGTGTTAAAACATTACCCCTAAAATGTTTAGATCTACTCCTTTGTCTCTATACTCATCAATTCCTGACCTGTAAAATAGTGACAATGCACTTCTCTACCTTTCAAGAAACTTGTGAGTATAAATAATGTAGAGAGCAAAATCAAATAATGTAAAGAGCAAAAAAGCAAGAAAAATTCCACTGCTAAGTAGACAGAGATAGTAACAAGCCATTCTCTATTGATAAGTCTGTCTGCTTTTCCTAAATTAAAATTAAAAGCCCTTTCAGTCTTCAGTAATTAGAATGGTCTTTAAGAGGATGACTAAACAAATACTTTTTGCTGTATTTTCATTATAAAAGACTTCAATCTGAAACATAATTCAATTCCAGCTCCTCAGAGGTATTGAGATGGATAATTCATCCTGAAATCAGGCAGAGCTTCTTTTGTAGATCCACGTCCAAGGTGTTTGTAGTCATGTTCAGCAGAAAAACAACTTAACAATGCCTTACTTATCTAACTGAAATACATTGAAAACAAGATGTTGACCATGTTGCAGTTTTCCTGTGCATTATTAGATTTAATGATGTGTTTGCATTAAATGATACGTTTGCATAAAATGATGCAAAATATTCATATTTATCAAGACAAAATATAGCCATGCTTTCAAGAGCTGCTGCAGCATCAGTTATGTAATTCTCCTAATACCTTCTCCAGGGTCACAGCACAGCTGTTCTACTTTGAGTTCTCACACAACCAGATTTTCTTAAAAGCCAGAATGGTTCAGTTTTCTTGAAATATAAATTATTTTCCCAGTTTGGTAGCAATGTGTCAGAAACCATGATAAAATGAGCTAATTTTACCTAATTTTAAAAACTGGGAATGAAGGTGAAATGCTACGTAGGAACTGAGTAGCTGCATGGCACTGTGGACACGGGAAGGGAGAAGACTTCTGGGCCATAGAGATCAGGCCAGTAGCTACTGCCAGAGAGAGACAGAAGTACTTAGAAGAAGGCTGAGAGTACATTCCCACCAAAGAAGATTAACATTTTATGCAACAGAAGGATAAGATCTACATCACCATATGAGTCTAATCTTAATGGAAATAATAACAGGATACACTTTGTTTTTTCCCCCCTTAAATTTGCATCATCCTTTCAGCCAGAACATTTTAGATCTACAGGTTTTTCAGATCTTGTATTCCTACCTATTCTCAATTTACCTGTCTGTTTGTTAAGTTCTAGGGGTTATTTCATTGTCTGGCATTTATTGGTTTGTTTCAGAAGACTTCTGGAATATTCCTTCTCCTCTGGAACTGCCAGCACAGCAGCTTTTCCTTCAAGGGAAAAGGTGCATGCCTCTGACCCAATTCAAAATAAGACCAATCACAGCTTGTCTAAGAAAAAAAAGAGAGAACTTTAAGAGAGGAAAAAAACAAGGCAAAAGAAATTCATAAAATGATTTACATATTTTACAAAACATCACAAATCATTCAGAAGTTTCTACACTCACAAGGAGTTTATTCATCTGAAGCATTTTGACAAGTTCTCTTAAATTTATGGGTTTGCTTTTTGCACCAATTTTCTCAAGGTTTCTGTTAAATTTACTGCCTTACAGATTTAAAAAACAAAGAGGGCTTTCTGTGCTTTTGAGGCCTTTCCCTCTTCTGTGTCTCAAAGAGAATCAGGAGTACCAATATTTTTCAAGTTTTTCTCAGAGGTTTTCTTGTCTTGACAGGGATAATAGATTGGCCTCACAGGTCAACCTCATTCTCACCCACAGTTTAGGAACCCTGAAGACTGAAGATAATAGGAACAAGAAAAACAGAACTCTTTAATCCTGTGGTATCACACAGAAATCACAGTTTCATGCTCAGACATAACTAGGTCATTTTCTTCCAAAAAACCAATAGGTTTGGCATACCATACTTTCCAAAATAATTCCACAGTTTCATTCACTTGTAACTGCCCTTTATGTTTTATTATTGGCAGTCTCAATGCCAAATGATTTCAAAAGTGACCAAGCACTGATGTGTTAAGAGAAAACACAGGATGGCCTCTTCATTTGGTCCAAATGTAAAAGGTCTGCTTTGAAATGGCATTACTTTTACAACTTCTTCAATAACGGAAATTGAAACCAGCTTGTAATGTATCCGTTACATTTACCACCAATTCCTGTCCTAAATTGCTTCCTTTCAATCTCAGGGAAGTCAGTTAAATTCTAACTCACAACATTAAGTCAGTTATAATGCTAACCTGAGACTTTTGTTTGAATGGTACAATTGATTCTGAAAAGCATTGGAAAACTCTCCAAAAACTCCTAAGATCTTTTCTGGCAGTCATACATGCTGCAGCAAATGACTTATGACCCTTGTACATATACATAATGTGTGTGTGTGTCTTGCACATTCCCCTTTTCTTGATAGGGGAGAAATACAGATCACAGTCATATTTTTATGAATATATTTTATTAGGCTGTTACTATTAAAGGAATCAAGCCAGTATTATTAAAAGCAGGCAACTATTCCATGGTACATTTGCTTATTGCCTCCCACTGCACCCACAGGCGCAGGCTGCCCCACAGACACTGCCACACATGCAGTCACTCCCAGTCATGCAGGCGGAGACCAGCCCAGCTCTGTACTCACAGGGGGGAACTGCATTGGCGTGACAGTGGCTTCTAGGCAGGTGTGCAGAGAGTCCCTCACAGAGTCCCTTGTTTCCTAAGCAGCACAGGCGGCCGTGGTGCCTCTGGCAACGTACAGCTGTCATGGCCAACTCAGATGTGGTCTGAGTCGCACAGCCCATCGTCGGTGCTAGCATGGCCTGGTGGCCTTACACATGCTCAGCAGACTCTAGCTCTTTCATCTCTTGAAGATGCAACAGGATGACAAATCTCCAGAGTTTGTCAGCATTTGGGAGATTTTCACACATTTCCTCTCAGCCTGTACTTTTCTTCCCTTCAGCCTGCTCTGTTCTCACCCATGGGTGTAGGTAGGACCCATTCACACTCACTTGCACAGAAAGGGTGTTTATGATACATGAATGTGTGTTTGAGTCCTGACTTCATTCTACTCTCCTCCCTCTAGAAGAAGAATCTCATAAAAGAAGCCATGTCTCTGGTGGTCCCTGTTAATATCTTGAAAGAGATATCACACCTAACAGGGATTAAGTATATTTTGGGGGCTGGAGGATGGGGGGGGATAGGACTGACAGACTCCTCACCTTATCCTTATTTACATCTGAAAAAAGCATCAGTAAATAAACCCCAAAACGTTGGTGGCAAGTATTGTATTGTAACAGACACAAAAATGTCCCATGTTACATACAGAGCCAACTGCACTGTTTGTGATTAAGGAAAACTGAGCCCAAGCCCCAGCTGGTGTTTGACACAGTTGCCAAAATGAAGTATCTGTCCCATTGAAAAATAAATATTGCTGATAGGTCCCCATACAGTAATCTGAAATTATTGTCCTGAAAATTATGTAGTTGATAATGTGAAATGAGCAAAAACTTCTTGGCTGAAACCAAAGCACAGTGAATTTTCTTGGGAGGGGATGTGAGAAAGGGGCCACAGCTCTGTTCATGCACCTAGCTATATGGTACAGTCACAGCCAAGCTGGGTCCTCAGTCTTTGCCTTCTCTCTCCCCTTCACATCATGTAACTTGTAGAGTTTCATAGCTGGAGAAGTGGATAGGAGAATGAGCAATGAAATGAGTAATGTCATTTGGTGCTTATTGTCACAGAAGAGACAGCATGGTGTTGGCTTCTTCCATGTCGACAGCAAACAAAATTCAATTACTGTTTGGATATGATCAATTATTGCCAAACTACCTGCCAAGTCTATTTGCTCTGTTGGCATGAAAAGAGCAACTCCTCCAGAAAGGATGTCAAGTATTCCCGTGGTAAATAGCAAAAGCAGGGAGAGGAGAAACAGAACATTAAGAAGAGGTACTGAATGACAGTAAGACCATTTCGGGCAATGGTTTTGCTGTAAAGCCCCTAAAGTGTGACAAGGAAACTAGTGTCAGAGCAGATCCCAGATGGAACTGAAAAGGCTATCAGCTGTGCTTTGCAGGCACTCCACAGTGCCCAGAGTAAAAATGTCTTGCAGCTGGTCACTGGAAAAATCATTGTGCTGCTCAGTGTAAAAATGTCACTGATGTTCCATCACTACCACCACAATTTACATACACAACAAACTTTTTCTGAGGCTTTTCAATTACACCAGAAAAGAAAAGCCAACTGCCTGTAGAAAAAGGCATTCATGTGTACTGATGCTTTGTAGAATCTATTTCTCTAATAAGTAGCACAGGGCTGTGAGTCTACTCTGTAACTGAGTAGGTGCAACTGAGCACCACACAGCCACTCACTCACCCTTTTCCCCTCAGGAATGGGAAGGAGAAATTAAAAAAAGGTCTCAGGAATAGAGATAAGGACAGAGAGGAATGTCTCAGCCATTATGGTTATGGCAAAAGACTTATTAAGGGAAGAAAAAAACCCATAAATTTAACCACCACAAACAACAGCACCTAATTTAAACAGAGTAGGACAGTGAGAAGTATAAGCATATCTTAACATCACCTTCACCCCACCCCTCCCTTCTTCCTCGGCTCAGCTTTGCTCGTGATTTCTCTACCTCCTCCCTCACAGCAGCACAGGGGGACAGGGAATGGGGGTTGTGGTCAGTTCATCACCCAATGACTCTCCTGCTTCCTCAGGGGGAAGACTCCTTGCACTCTTCCCCTGCTCCAGCATGGAGTCCTTCCCAAAGGAGACAGTCCTCCATGACCTTCTCCAACATGATTCCTTCCCACAGGCTGCAGCTATTCACAAGCTGCTCCAGTGTGGGTCTCTCCCATGTGTCACAGCCCCCTCAGCAACAAACTACCACAGCGGGGGCTTCTTCCTAGAGTCTTGGCCTTCTACCTGCTCTGCATGTGGTCCTCCGTGGACATCTTCTGCTTCACTGTGGACCTCCATGGGCTGCAGGGGAACAGTCTGCCCATAGGCTGTAGGAGGGTCTCTGCTCTGGCACACCTCACCTCCTTCCTCTTCATTTCTTCCACTGACATCAGTGTTTGCATAGGTGTCTCCCTCACAGCTCCCATTTCTTCTCTCAGATTCCCCTTCTTAAATAGGTTATCACAGAGTTGTGGCCACCATCACTAGTTGGCTCAGCCTTGACCAGTGGTAGTTCCAATATGGAGACAGGGGGAGCTTCGAGAAGCTTCTCACAGGGGGCCACTGCTGTAGCCTCCTCCTCTGCTACCAAAAACCCCTGCCACACATGCAAACCCAGCACACCATGTGGCTTCTGAACTCTGAAAGTCTGAGGTGATTATTTTGTTATGGGAGTGATGAATCAAGAAATTTAAAACAGTGAGAGTCCAAAGATGGGAATATACAGGTGCTTGTCACTTTCTTACTTTGAGAACAGGGAAGGGATTAGGTTGCAGATTGTTTTAAGGTAGTAAATCCTGGAATCATAGGCAAGTTTATACTTAGTCATATCATTATATGTGAGCGCATCATACTAGAAGATCTCAGTTTTGAGAACTTTTTTTTGAAAGCTCCTTCAGTTGATACTCAGCTGTTTTCTTTGTGCATACAGAGGATGAGCACATATGAAAATTGTAGGTATATGAACATACTACTTTATCTGACTTCAACCTATATGACATGTGAATTTAGAAAGTGACACGGGTTATAACTTAGAACCCAGAAAAAAAGTATTATTTACTGTAATGAATTATTGAAGAGAGCAATGATAGAAAAATGAACTGAAGGCACCATTAAGCAGGTGGTAAATAAAAAGGCAATTTAGCAAGATCATTTACTTAGCAAGTGGAAGTAGACATTGTTGCTTCCACTTTCTACTTTCCAATGCCGCCAAAGAGGTTCTTCCTGAATATCAATTGTTTCTATTAGACTGTTATTGGGATGATACTGATGCCATCAGAGTGTGAACAGGCACTGATGGAGTTGTATCAGGTCATATGATCCATCAAGGCCAGGTTTTCATCTTCAAGATGGAGACACCCTTCCCATCCTCTTAACTGCAGTAATAGGTGTGATCCTCATGATGTGGCCAAAAGAGAAGACTGATTTATTTTCCTGATTTAGGCTGCAGTGGTCAAGTACTCTCAAGCAATCACCAAATATGTGATATGCAAACCTTATTCTCTCTTTTCCTGTTTTTTGACCCTCCTTTTCACTACCTTTGTACTTCCCTTTTTCCACCTCCAGTTCCAAAGAAACAACTTGCTGATGATTATTTATCCTTATTGGTTCCAGTTTTAGTATGTCTGCTATGTAGGCACTCTCTGTCTTATGTGTTATCACGGATATCTTTATGCTAGGCATTGCTGGCCTTTGAGGATTTTAATCCCCAAAAGATCAATGAACTCCCATTATCTGAAAAGTTTGGCCATCTCTTCTATAACTCGCCCTTAAACACACATGGACACAGACAGTCTTATGGCATTATGTGTAATTTTTTCAGCTCTTGACCATGCTACTGCCATATCTGGTGGTTTCTCACATTGTGTCCCGTGATTTTCTCCATCTCATTCAGTTATCTCAGTCATTAGGCTCAGTCAGTGGCCTAATCATTTATTTGCAGCCCTAATATGTTCAGGCAGTAGGTACAGAACTACCTTTGAACCATATATAGTCTGTATTGTGTTCATAGAATCATAGAATCATTCATGCATAGAATGGTTTGGGTTGGAAAGGACCTTAAAGATCTCCTGGTTCCAACCCACCTGCTATGGGCAGGGACACCTTCCACTAGACCAGGTTGCTCAAAGCCCCATCCAGCCTGGCCTTGAACACTGCCAGGGACGGGGCAGCCACAGCTTCTCTGGGCAACCTGCCCCAGTGTCTCACCACCCTCACAGTGAAGAATTTCTTCCTTATATTGAATTTAAATCTAATCTTTCTGTTTAAAACTGTTATCCCTTGTCTTACAACTTCACTCCCTGATAAAGAGTGCCCACCCACCCCACCCCCCAATCTTTCCTGTAGCCCCCTTTAAAACTGGAAGGCCACTATAATATATCCCTGGAGCCTTCTCTTCTCCAGTCTGAACAACCCCAACTCTCTCAGCCTGTCCTCATAAGGGAGCTGCTCCAGTCCTCTGATCATCTTTGTGGCCTCCTCTGGACACACTCCAGCAGGTCGATGTCTTTTCTTATGCTGGGAGCTGCAGAGCTCAACACAGTACTGCAGATTGGGTCTCATGAGAGCAGAGTAGAGAGGGAAAATCACCTCCCTTGACTTGCTGGACACAATTCTCTTGATGCAGCCCAGGATATGATTGACTTTCTTGGCTGCAAGAGCACACTGCTGCTGGCTCATAGTCAGTTTTCCATCCACTAATAACCCCAAGTCCTTCTCTGCAGGGCTGCTCTCAATCCACTCATCATCCAGACTCTATTTGTGCATGGCATTGCCTCGACCCATGTGTGGGACCTTCCTCAGTCATGTTGAACTTCATGAGGTTTGCACAGGCCCACCTCTCAAGCCTGTTAAGGTCCCTCTGGATGGCATCCCTGCCCTCCAGTGTGTTGACCGCACCATGCAGCTTGCTGTTGTTGGTGAACTTGCTGAAGGTGCACTCAGTCCCACTGTCCTTGTCACGAACAGAGATGTTTAACAGCACTGGTCCCAATACCAACCCGAGGAACACCACTTGTCACTTCTCTCCACTTTGACGTTGAGCTGTTGAGTTCAACTCTTTGAGTGCGACCATCCAGCCGGTTCCTTATCCACTGAGTGGTCCATCTGTCAAATCTATGTCTCTCCAGTTTAGAGACAAAGATGTCGTGTGGGACAATATCTAATGCTTTGCACAAGTCCAGGTAGGTGGCATCAGTTGCTCTTCCTTTACCCACCAACATGATTTGCTCTTAGTGAAGCCATGTTGGTTGTCACCAATCACCTCCTGATTTTCCCAGCACCCTCACATATTTTTCAGGATTATCCACTTGTTTTATTGATTAAGAATACCAATTAAACTCAGACACCAGAGTGAAAAGAGTAGGCGTATTTTACTGGCGATAACCAAATAATGTAACAGTGTAATACAGAAAAATGCAGGAAGAAAAGGCAGAATAATGCACCTAGAGCAACAAATAGGAAAATACAGGGTAATGCATCAAATCATTACTACATGAGAGAGAGAACAGTGATTAAGAAAGACACATCACCACTTGCACACGTTCCCATCACCCAGCCCCGCAGTGGCTGGGCAGCCCCGGTTACAGCGAGGGTTTGGGGAGCCTGTCCCGGCAAGGGGGAAATCCTATGCGGTTCGTTCACCCATAGGTGAGGCTGACAGAGTCGCTGTGAGCGGGCCCAGCCTTATATACCAGAGATCGACAGGCCAGAATAGCTGGCACCTTTGTTTTGAGCAGAAAATTTCTGGTTTCATTCTCCTGTTGGATTCCACCCAAAGCCTGGCCAGGGCTCAGGGGGGGAGACCAAGGGAGTTTCTAACAAGGCCAAATACTTGGGTTCTCAGCCTTGAACAAGGCTAAACAAGGGAAGTTGGATACATTCTCTCCTCACTGCTGATTTTATTTTGTCTAAGCTTCATCTTTCACTAGCAAGTTTACATATTATATTAATGATTACATACTAAGTTAGCAGCTTCAGCTTGGGGCCTGTTGTTCAGGCTGCAGTATTTCAATGCTTTAGCACTTTTTACATCAGCATAGGTGGTTTTTTATAACTTAGTACAATGCCTACTAGCACAATGGTTTTCAGTTATAAAATATACAGGATTCATCTACAGGTCAACTCCAGCTTGGGCCAGTTGTCTAAGCCTTAGCGCTTCACTGCTCCATGATCTTGCTGGGCACAGAGGTAAGACTAACTGGCCTGTAGTTCCCCAAGGTTTTTTTACCTTTGTAACAAAGCAATTAATTTTAAGGAAACATGATTCAGATAAACTGACTTGACTGTAAATCTTGTAAGAGTGAAAGAATTCCATTTCTGCTACACTGATCTGCAAAAGAATATGACAGTATATGACAATGTAGTGTACTTACTAAATAACAGAACAACCATGATGAGCGAGACTAAAAATCTGTTCAGACCAGTTTTTTAATAGTAGACAAATAATGGCTGCTTTTGCAAAATAAGTATGAAAACAATACAAGCAAATGACCCTTCCTGTGCACTGTCCTCATTTTCAGCAATTTAAAGCTTAGAGACTTCCTGAGTCCCAGTTTGTATTTTTGTTGCTGTGTATGTTTATATTGATGTATTTCCCCACCCCCATGAAATAGCTCATTAGGAGGTGGCATCAAATACTATCACCATTCCAGCCTATGCATAGTATGATAATATCATGTTTCCAAACTTCTGCAGAGAGTAAAGTGATCCTGAAATGGTTATACCTAGTAAAGGAATCAGGGGAAAGATGGTAAGAATCTTCTGCATATAGCAATTCATTTTGAAAGAAAAAGCCTTATAGCAATACTGCCAGGAAAGAGGACTCTTTCAATTGCCTTTTTTTATTCCCAGAACTTTGTTTGCTGAATTTTCAGTTGTCTAACTGATTAGACAAAATGTAATCTATTATTCTATGCTATTTACACAGTATAACATAACTCTTTTCATTTTCTTTATTAATACAACATACTGTGGCAGGAGCTAAAAAACTGATTTATTTGAAGTTATTTTTAAAATTATTACAGTGATAAAATTATTACAGTGATAGTAGTAATTTCCTCCCCCCAAAACCCAATAGTGTATTGAACATAATCACAAAATGAAAATTCTTATCCCAGAGATTTTAGATTCTAAAATAAATATGCAAATAAACAACACAGAAGAACAAAACCTTGGATATCTTGGGAAAGAGGAACATAAAGTAAGTAAAGTGAACAGAAGGTATTGAGCCCCATCTTGATGACAGAGATATAATGCCATAAGTTATGGATCAAAAGCAATTATATACACCCATCCCCACTTACTCCCCATGCACATGCAAAGTTACAGAGAGAGAGACACTGAAATAACGTGATTAAGTTTACAAAGGCAAACAGATATTTAGAATACTATGGTGAATTTTACTTTACAACATTTTTTAAATAATAGAAAAAAAATCTCTGGAGATGAATCAGAGCTAAACAGGGTATGTGTATTTGTAGGATCCTACCTGTTTATCACAAAATTATAACTGTTCAGTTAGAGAAGCAGGGGCCTGGACAGTAGGATCTCTCCATGAATAGGACAGCTGAATAGTTCTTGATAGACTTTTAACATGCAGATAATAATTATCAAGTCCTCCTTTCAGGAGGTTTGACTTGAAAATTGGATCCAAAGTGCTCAGCGCTCACAACTATGATAAAGTCAAAGGTAACCCTGCTTTGTGTGAAGAGCTCTGACGAGTTATGTCTAATTTGGTATCTGAGATGACTTGCTTAGAGAAGAGCTTGATGTTGCCCTATGCTCCACAGCAAAGCTGGTTAATTGAGGCCCCTGACCTACTCTCTCTCTGCCTGTTTGAACCTCCCCCACAACACATTTTAGTACCTGCTCAGTTAAGCTGATTCAACTGTGTATATGGATTCATGCTGTGAGCCAGACCAATGAAATCATCAGTATTAAAAAGTAATAATTTTTTGGTGGGTATTCAGCATTTTCTACTTGTTTCTCAGACTCCCGATTCGCATCAGCTGGTTTACAGCACAGCCTTCACAAGCACCTGAGGATGTGACAAATTCAACTGGGGACTAGGAACAACTGCATCGGGAAGGGAAGAAAGCTGGTGTAATAATTCAGCCACTTGAGAAACTGTGCACCATGGCAACACCTCACATCCTGGTTCTGGCAGGACTGGTATCAACACTGAAGCCAACTAGCCCTGCCAGTCTCCAAGCAGTCAGATGTGAAGTCAGGTTAGCTGCTTCTCCATTACACCCACCAGTGCTCCTACTTCCAAGGAAACAGTGCAGAGACACCTGCACGGACAGCACTCAACACTAGTGCAGATACTACAGGGTTGGCTTTTGTGGCTCTCACTGTCTGCAAGAGCAGCTGTGCATCTGAGACTGAGCTAGCCTTGGAGTCTGCACTGGCTGCAGGATGATCTGCCTGACCCTAAATCCAGCTGGATCCATGATGGCTCTTCACAGAGTTAGATTACATATCTGTTCATCCATGCCATGCTTAATCTGCAACCCCAGTAATCTGTCTGTGGAGAACTAATTTCTGACCATTACTCAGTTTGGTTTTCTGAAGCTTTTAGTAAAATTGTACAGATGGATGCCATGAAAAACTTAAGAGGAAATTGATGGTTCTCTCTTCAAACCCTAATTTGTATGTTTTATTGTAAAAAAGATGTCCAAATGCATCAGGAACAATTTGACCTTAGTGAAGCCATGTGGGCTGTCACCAATCACCTTCTTATTTTCCACATGCCCTAGCACACATTTCAGGAGGGTCCACTCCACGATCTTGCCAGGCACAGAGGTGAGACTGACTGGCCTGTAGTTTTCGGGTCTTCTTTTCTTCACTTTTTAAAAATGAGAGTTGTGTTTCCTCTTTTCCAGTCAGAGGGAACCTCACTGATCTGTCACGACTTCTCAAATATGATGGATAATGGCTTAGCCACAGTTACCTCAGGATCCACAGATGCACCTCAACAAGTCCCATGGACTTGTGCACCTTCAGGTTCCTTAGATGGTCTTGAATCTGGTCTTCTCCTACAGTGAGTTGTTCTTCATTCTCCCAGTCCCTGCCTTTACCTTCTGCGTATTGAACAGTGTGGCTGGAGCACTTGCTGGTAAAGACTGAGTCAAAAAAAGTCATTGAGTACTTCAGCCTTTCCCAATGTGTCATGTGTATTCCTGGCCAACACTACGATACTGTATTCTTTAATAATCTGGGAAAATTTTTCTTTGGTATCTGTTTTAAATCTGCTTGAAGTTAATTCAGTATTTTGCTTTGAAAAAAAGATACAAGTTCCTGAATGTGAAAATGGGATCAAATGGTACTGTTGCCTGAAATAATGAAGTATTGTATTAAGTACTTCAGAAAAGCCCCATGATATATTCTAGTCCCATGTATATTCACCCTACCATCACTGGCACAAAAAGTCATCATATATGATGAGTCATTATAGCTCTATGATCAAAGAGGACATTTTCTACAGATATTCAATAACCTTCCAAATTACATATTTCACAGAAGTAGGTCAAATTAAGCAGTGATTGAAGACTAACATTTCTGTAAGTACCCAGCTATTCAGATTTTATCAAGATAATACCATAGAGAAGTGCTCTGCATATTAAGAATGGGTTATCTTTCAGTAATAGAGATCTAAAAGTGCTGTGGGTAATCCAAAGGTCTTTTCTTTTGTGACCTCTTTTTAAGTTTCTGCCCTTGATCTCTTCAGGTGCTATTAACTCATGTTGTACAAGATCAGGGTAAGATCTGAGTCACTGAAGATGTTCATTTGTTCTACATTGGAGGGAGAAGCAAACAGCAGGGAAACTGAACACAGAGATTCCCGTGCATGTGAAACCTTCTGCACATGTAGCAGAAATGCACTGATGCTATGCAGCTAGGTTGTATCAAAGGGTCTACTAGTTCATATCTTTGGATAGCAGACTGGCACCTATTCTTTATTTCTTAGTTCTCTTAAGGGACTTAATTTTCAGTCTGTTGATCTCAGTGAATGAGATCACAGGAACGTATACTGTAGATTTGTGTCTATCTTTATATTGTCCTTTACATCATTTGTTTGCCATTTCATTCCCCACTTGCATTTCCTTCTAGATCTAAACCAGTCAATAGTTACCACCTGGACCACAGTGACTGTGCCAGTAGAAGCCTGTAAATACAGTTAACAATAGACTTTGACTAGATGCACCCACCTTGGAAGATGATGTTCCTGGCTCCAAACAGATGTCAGTGACCAGCAGTGACATCTCATGTCAGAAAGGAATTTGGTGTCCCAAGAAGATACAGCTGCAACCACCATTACTTGACTCAGGCACAGTAACTACAAATGAAGGCTCCAGTGTGGAAGGCTAAAAAAAAGCCCACCAAAAATCCCTGTGAATTTTCTTTAAGAATGCAATACAAGGAGAAAGAGAGGGTTTAAAATAGTACAACAGAATGATCATAAAGTAAGAATAAGGCACTGCTGCTCAACATAAGAAGTAGAAATTACAGAACATTAGCCACTGGACCATTACCAGGTTTTTCTGTAGGTATATTAGAGGTGGTCAAAAAGAGAATTCCAATGCTGTACAAAATTCTGATATTTTGGAATCTGTTCAAATTAAAATGAAAAATCAAAATGTCAGCATTCTCTAAGATACAGTTCCAGCAAAATATTTCTTTGTAAATGTCAGAATTTCAGTACAAGTTTCTTGTTAACAATGTTGAATTATTAAACTACAAAACATTATATGTATGTGGATATATCTGCTATTATACAATACATGAAATGGTAAAATACTATTCAGAAGAATGAAAATGAAACTATGATTCATAGTATAAATGAAAGATGATGAAATCATAATGAAATAGTCTTAGCATACTGAAGTGAGAAGTCTTCCTGTGACAGTACTTCAAGTAATTTCAGTAATTATGTGGGAATAATATTATGTTTAATGATATTGCCATATCAGTATGATGGTTAAAATTTGTAAGTCCATTTTATACAAAAAGGCCACAAGCACAGTGATTGCCTGATGTTATTTATTTGTTTTTAACTCTAAGGCATTCAGATAGCTTCATAGTAAGTCTTTCATAAGGCTCCCAGATATATTTTGCTTTTAATAAGCCACCAATTTGTCTGTTGGCAGGTGCCCTCCTGGGAATGAAAATAAGTTTTGATTCCAGTACGATAAACTTAGAATTTAAATGTAATTACTGTTAAATTAATTACTTTTTTTTTTTTTTACATAAATTGCTAAATTCTTGATTTTATATGTTCCTGCATTTATATTTTCACAGTGCTTATGGGGATTTAGCAATACAACTCCCATAACTGCACTGAAAGTTTATTCCTTGGTGTATTATTTTGTAATCTTCTGTAAATAACAACCTTGAGGTTTATGGCCTAAGTATTCTATTTTTTTGTCAGCTATGTATCCAGGTTTTTTTGGCTGCTGAGAATTAATTTATAAAAGAAACACTTCTTAGACAATCCTTCTTGTGCCCTGTAGCATGCTTAGATATTGAAAGAGTCTTTTACTGTGGATTTCATTGCTTCAGTGGGTTTTAAAAAGAATTTATTAAATTTACTGTTTCGTTGAAGGAAAATCACAAGATACAAGACAGGAACCTTACTGTCCTAAAAGCCTGAACATTAGTTTTTAAGGTTCCCCAGTGCCCTCACCAGGGCTTATCCCTGATCTGATAAAGTGGTGAGAAGCCATCAGACTCCCAGAGAAATTGCTTTAGCACAGAATGTGTGTATGTGTGTGTGTGTGTGTGTGTGTGTGTGTGTGTGTGTGTGTGTGTGTGTGTATGCATGCGCACGCACTTCTAAGTACAAGTGAGGGAAATTTACTCTGTTGCTGGGTGCTGGTCAGTGCCCTCACCAGGTCTGTGCATGGCCAGCATCCCACAGACAAGCCTTCAGGCAGTCTATGAGACCTGGATGTATGTGAAACCTGGATGTAAGTCTAAGTCATAATCCTTGGACATTACAGCCCCATATGGACAGTCTGCAGTTTGCTCAGAAAAGATAAAATGATACTCAAGGCCTCATTTAAATTAGATATGGAAATTAATAAAATAGTCAACAGTATTTGTTTTGTTAATAATTTCCATTTCTTTTATTCTATTCCTCTCATTTTTAGCTACAGTATAGAACTGAATGACATTTGTTAGGTCACACTTGTGACCTCAACCATTTAATTCCTGAATAAGACACCAAATGAGATGCCTTAGGCCGCTCACCCCATCACAGTCGTTTCACACACATCTACAGATGTGTGTGCACAGACACACAGAGCACTTCCCAGGTTATGTTCCAGTGGCAATTTCAGAATTTTTTTCTGAACCATAAAGGCCATACTTGTAATTAAATTTTAAAAAGATTCATGAACATTTATCTTGTAGATATGTAGAATCGAACATGCAGTCAAGTCTCTGTTGTAACTACACCTTGAACCAGCTCTGCTTCCTTTGTACCTGTCTCACATGCTTTTTGCTTGTAGTACCCCACTGGATCTTTAAAGAGGCACTCTGCTGTAAATCTGTCACCGAATCCCCCTCCTCCCCTCCATGCCAAATGATGGGGAGAAGTAGCCAGGCCATGCCTGCAATTACTTGTGCCCTTTTCTCTCTCCTGTCTCTACCCTGACCACTTGGCCACCTCCATGTACTTCAGCACTGGCAGTCTCATTTACATGCATGTTCACAGCAGCTCAGTATAACCCCTGTGTTTTCCCCAATTCCAGGGTTCTAATATACAATTCCTTCAAGAGCGGAGCACAAACGTTTACATCCAGGCTCTTTCCCTTCATAGAGGTTCAGGTATTCCTCAGAGAGAGGCAGATAATAATGCTCCCCCTAGTTCCCTGTCTTGCACAAATACATGCATGCCTTGATTCTGTCATAAGCCATTTGATGCAGTAAATTTTCTCCACAGTTCTCTTGAAAACCAATTTCCATTGATTTATTTTAGCCAGTTATCTGACACATTTTTACAGATTTTCTTAATCAAAGCTTACCTGCGTATGGAAATCCTGTCCTAACTGTTCCTACTAGTAGTCCTGGCTGGTTTATGATAAATTAACAACATAGTACCAAATTAATCTTTCAGGTCAGTGTCTCAATTTTCTTTAAATCCTACTCAGATTTCATAAACTAAAATCAGTTTATGCTACTGCAGAATTCAGAACTGTTATATTTCATAAGCACAAATATTAATTTAGCTATTATAATACCAGATATCAGCATCCTAAGTAATTACACCTAAATTCTTAAAGTTTTTTTTTTTCAGACAACAGTTATTTGCAGGTTATTGCATAGCACAAAGGATTTGTCTTTGCCAAATAGAATTTTTATTTGCTAGCTTTAACCAGTCTCGATAGATCTGATTGCTACCATGCAGAAAAAAATAGGTAACTGAATAAATTTCCATTTCATCCTAAGCTCAAAAATTCTTCAGGCAAAGTTATTCAAAATACAGATAAATTAAAATGTAATTTATGCTATTCTTCCACTTCACAAATGAATGCCTGTGTTCTTTGTTTAAACCCTCTTATTCATATAATGGCAAGTCCTAGGTAACTGCATACAGGTGTAAAAGGAAAAAGCTTTAAAAAACTCCTTTCTCTTAGGATATTATTAATAGCAGGAATAATTAATAAATATATATTGGTTTATAGGTTTCATTAACAGAGTACAGGTGCTCTAGGAACAATACTGACAGTTTAAGCAACTTAGAAAGGCTAGGTAGTATAAAAGCTAGACATAGATTAAGTATATGTTAAATAGAACATTTTGAATCTTTTCTCAGAAGTCTAAAAGTGAATTATGATGAAGACTGTTCAGAAGACAAGTAACCATGATGACCGAAGACTGCATCAGTGAATAGTGGTGTCCGAAGAAGAATTTGAACAGAACGATAAGAACTAGTGGAAACTGTGGAATACAGTGGACTTTTGAAACTGATGATGAATTTAGAGCTGAAAGTTCCTGGAAAATCACCAGAGATTCTTTGTATTGTATATATCATATATAGAGAGAGCGCTTTTTGCTAGCTGTTGCCACTCACTGAGGTGATGGCCCGACTCTGCGTTGTTAGTAAAGCAAGCCTTTAAAGATACCCACAGTCTGGTGAAATCCTTTAACACAGGCAGCTGGTATTCAGCAGGAGATCTTACTGGGGCTTAATTGGTTGTCTTGTGAAAATTTTATGTTTCCTAAATAAAGATCAAAATGCATTTGTTCTAGAAATTCTTATTTTCCAGAAAAACACCTATGAGGGAACACTTCAACAAACATGCAGTGAACACAGGTATCATTTCTCAGTTTAATTTTCCTTGAGATATAATCCAATTTTTATTAAAATTTATGGAAATGGCTGCCATGGACTTCAAACATAAGTGCATATAAAATCTTTTTCCTTTATTGGAATTTATTTTTTCAGAATTCTTTTTACAGAATTTAGGTCCTTTATTGTAACATGTTCACCTGAAAATTCTGATCTAAAACTGGTATGACAAATTAAAAAAAAAAAAAAATCTATAAAAGCATAGGGGTGGTTTAATTTAATTTAAACATTCATCTATCCTGACACCATCTTCTGGAATGTGTCTCGATAGTGATTCCCTAAGGTGGCCTTTTGGGGGGGACAGATGGGTATTGTTAATTTCTCCACTTCTTTTTTTGTCCAAACCAAAGTATTAGAGATTTCTCCAACTTTATTTTAGAAATGTTTAATCATTATATATAAATTGACTTCTTTTGTTTCTACTGAAAAACATCTCTTGGTAGCTTTTTTATAGAGAACTGCAGGTCAGGATGCGCACCCTGTATATCATCTTCAGCTAAAACCATTCTCTCATTCTATATAAAGGGTTTTCTTAAGACCTGGAGCCTGAGTGACAGATCTGAGAGACAGCCTGTCCTGTCCATTCAGAAATATAAAACTCTCACTGCCTTGCATCCCAACATCTGAAAGGATTTAAATTGTCTGGGGAAAAAAAAAATGGCAAAAGTCAGGCAACAGATATGGTAGCAGCACTGCCTGTTATATTGATCTTCATTGTCTTTTTCTAGTTGTTGTACCTATTTGATGCTTTATCCCTTGCATTTAGAATACTGATTCTTTGCAGAAGAGACCTTTTGTTACTTTTGTTATTAGTTTCTAATATAGTGGCATGCTAGCCTGTGAGCAGGACATGATAATATAAATAATGACAATAACAACGTCAGCAGCATACTGTGGGAAATGATCGTGCACAGAATGCTCTTATAACTGCAGAAATGTAAAAATGCTCTCTTTTCCTTTACAGTGAACTTTGACCTGTCCCCAGTTTCTAATGTATGCACCCAAAATTAGTTAAGATTCTGGTCCAGTGCAATGAATTACATGTTGCCTGCAGTCACTTCATGAAAAATTTATCATTTAACTTTCTGCCATTTACATTAATGCAATGAAACGAGTATGAGTTACGTACAGTCTTCAAGCAGTTTCTTCTGTATCACACTGATCTTGTGCACAGTAACAAGACACTGCAGCCAGTCACCTGTGCTGTGAGTGAATGATGAGCTGGAGAGTCTTTACACTACAAAGCAAACTAGAGCAAAGAACATACAGATCCAGCATATCAATATGCCACAAGGAGCAGCCAACGAACTCTTTTAGTATATGCCTGGAATGACTCAGATGACTCTAAAGTAATGTGAAATGTGTCAATGGTCACATGGCAAGGTGCAGGCTTCAGTGAAGTGCTTCACTTCAGTGAAGTGCTTCTTTATAATGTTATCATTTTTATTTCTTTTTTTGGTATTGGTGCATTTAACTGTGAATGAAGCAATAAGAATAAGGAAAATCTGTAGTCCTATGTTGCTTTCCAGGATTGTTAAACCCAGGACAGGAAGAAGGCACTAGATTTAAAGGGAGACTAAAACCATACAAACTTGAAGAAAGTATGGTAATTTAAGCACCAAGGTGCCTGAGGCAGGCAAAGAGTTAGATATATAGGTGTCATCTATCTTCTAGAAATATAAAGGGCATTTTACCACCTAATTCCCCCTTTGAATACAGGCAAAATTCAAACTTTTAACACTCTAATTTTAACCAGGAAGACCACCTTCAAGAAGACACTCTTATTTCATGTTTAACCTATGTTGAAGAATGCAAGCAGTGTGGTAAACAGGACATTTAAGAACTAGGATTTACTTCCAGTGAGATTTGCAACACATATTTTTCTCCATCATCAATAGAATATACTTCAATTCCTTCTCTCAGTATAATGAGGAAAGTGAAACTTAAGTCAAGATATAGGAGGACTTCCAAACCCCATTTTCTTACAGTGTCACAGGTCTCCATTGCTTAGTATAAGATTTCTCAGGAGCAGTTCTCCTATAGTCCTTAAAGGTAAGCTATAAAAAACCATTCCAGTAACTACAGTACGTTTTAAGTAGAATTTAGAAACCTAAATCTAAGAGATCTGTAACTGATTAATCTAAGAACTGATTAAATGTCCAGGAGCCCATATGGGATTCATGTTCTAGATACCTAGACGTCTAGAGTGTCCATAAATATTTCCTCTCACATAATTGGGATCTACAGTGTCGGCATTTCAGTCTGAGATGGTCACTCATACCCTTTATAATGAATGATCAAAAATACATAAGGTATAATTCAGTTCTATTTTAGGCATTAACATTAGCATGAGATCTATTATGCCACAGAATTACCCACTTCACTGACCATAAGAAGAGTCTGTTTTGCTCAGATGATTTAGACTCTGATGAGTCTACATTTTTATTAGGAAACTTAATTTGATGCCTGTTGCATGTGCCAAGATTGAGTGGTTCAGCAGCTTTTGAGTGCCTCACTTGTACATAAGGCTGTTTCTAATTCAACACTGTACCTAGATCTCCTGAGGTGAGGAATCTAGTAGACATGGTCTGATACCATCTATGCTAGAGTGGCAACAAAGAGAAGATTGCTGTGTTGGGTTATGAAAAATCCAAAACATGAGTGAGGTACATGAGAAAACTGCTTTAGACTCTGAAGTTTTGTCAAACATAAGAAAATAGTTTCCTGCTGGATCAGTGGAATACTCCTTCAGCATGAGTGTGGATGTAAACACCCTCTGGAGCACTGCATTTTTTCTGGATAATCACATATTTCATGCTGACTTGTGACTTCCATGCCCAGAGCCTGGTATGAAGGAATGGTAATATGCAATACCTGCTGTGACAATTACTGCTTAAGTCTCAGTGCTTAATGTTTGGTGAAGGGAGGGTTCATCTATTACAAACAAACCCAGTCATGATCAGGATTACAGAACAGATTAAATTATTTGAGAGAGGAGAAAGACCCTCATGTGAAACTAACATAAGGCGGTATACTTTTTGGACCTATTAGAAAAGAAAAATCTGTGGTGCCATGTGCCCATATGCCTACAAATATGTTACATCTGTGTAGAGTTATATTCATTTTGAAAAGTGTTTAACAGAATGCTGCCTATTTTGGTAGGCCCACCTTCTCTCTATGAAGTCTCATAGTCGCAGTAATTGTCTGGCATAATGTTTTGAAACTACAGAGGCTCTAATATCAAAAATATACTTCTGGGACACCAGAAAGTGGATACAAAGCCAAAACTGACGGGATAAATTTCCTTCTAAAACTGAAAATATCTCATGTGAAAATTACAATAATGTCATTCTATTTGATTTTTTTTTTTTTTTTCATATCTCAACAATTAAGAGATAACAAGACAGGCACTACAACCATAAAGTAAACAGTATATGTTTTATCTCTAGGAGTGCAAATATATGCAGTATTTACATTCACACTTTCTGAAGCAGCTTTTGCCTGAGGGAAGGTCTCAATTATTTTATCTGTACCTCCAATCACCTAAATTAAAGCTAGAGATAGGGGTAGCATGAGAAAGAAGTATGTACCACTTCTTCCTGTGCCAAACAATGGTAGTACATTAATACTGGTAATATTGTTCAATCTAAACACTTGGCACCACTATCTGTTTTATTACTAAATGACCATGTAGTAAAAAGATGCATTTCATCAGCACAAAGCAATATCAACAGGTCATTCTGCCTAAGAAGAAACTCCATCATTATCTCTTATTTGCTTGAATTTATTTTTGCATTTAGAGGATTGGGAAATAACCTATTCATACTCACTTTTCAAAAAACTGAGTAATTTGAAGATGTGTAGAGTATGTTGTTCACAGAAATAATACTCTGTTTCATCTGTTGTTTTAGGATCTGATCATTCCCCTAGCGAATCAATGTTACTTTACAGAGGGGAATTTCAAAGATAACATTCAGTATTTCCCTGGGAAAATCCTACTCTAGGAGTGATACTTTCTTCTGTGCAGTTGAAATCAAAATTCCAGCAGGAAAAGGGCATCATAAATGAAGCCTCTTCATTACTCATGCAAAATATCACAGATTGCTGTTAAACTACAAGGAAAAAGAACCATGGGAAAAAAAAAAAAAAAAAAAAAAAAAAAAAAAAAACAACCCACCAACAAAACAAAACACCAAACAAACAACATCAACTTTGGAATCAAAAGTAAAGAATGGAGACAAGGAACAAGGGCTGAACAAATCATCTAAACCACTGCTTCCTTCACTATGCTTTGCAAACACAAAGTGGTCCATGAGGTCCAAGTGTACTCATGAAGTTGCTCAGGAAATATTTAGATTTGATAGCAGTCCACAGCCCAAAATTTATGAGGAGGATATTCCATGCTGTAAAGGTTTTGGATGTTGTTATGAAAGTTAAAAAACAAACAAACAAACAAACAAATGAAATAAAAAACCAAAACCAGACAAGGCAAAATATACAGTTGGACAGAAGATTGCTTGTGGAGGTGTGATAATCTGAGAAGTGAAAATTTAAAAATTTCTAGATATTCTCCACTACAGCAAATTTGCAAGTGTCCATCTACTACAAAATTCCTGAGAAAAATATGTTATAGCAAATACTCATTGTATTTCCTCTCCACACGATTATCAGACAGACCTGGTTTGAGCCCAGAGGGAAACTAAGCACCATGCAGCTGCTCACTCACCCCTTTTCCCTCAGGAATGGGAAGGAGAAAATAAAGCAGAAGGCTTGGAAATCGAGATAAGGTTAGAGAAGGATGACTCACCCATTACAGTCACAGCAGAAGACAGTCAGGAGAAGAAAAAAATAACATCAGTTTAATTCAAACACTAACAACAACACTGAACAAAACAGAGTAGGACAGTGAGAAGCATTGTCACATTTTAAAAACACCTTCCCCCCACCCCTCCCTTCTTTTGGGGCTCACCTTTGTTCCTTGATTCCTATACCTCCTCCACTCCAGCCGTGAAGGGTGTAAGGAACTGAGTTACACTCATCCTGCCATTCATTCCTCCTCAGGGCAGGGAGGGGATTCCTCATATTCTTCGCCTGCTCTAGTGTGATTCCCGTCTAACAGGAGAGAGCTCTCCATGAACTTTCTCCAACTTGAGTCCTTCCCACAGGTCACAGCATTTCCCACGGTGCTCTGGTGTGGGTCGCTCTTGGATGTTACAATCCTTCCAGTGCTGAAGTACCACAGAAGGGGCTTCTCCCCTCAGAGTCCTGGCCTTCTACGGGCACAGCCACCTGCTCCATCGTGGGTTCTGCCACAGGCTGCAGGTGGACATCTGCTCCACCACGGTCTTCCATGGATGGCAGAGGGACAGCCTGCCCTCTCACCAGGGGCTGCAGGGGGGTCTCTGCTCCAGTGCACCTCCCCCCCTTCCTCCTTCTTTCTTCTACTGATGTCAGTGTTCTCACAGATGTCCCGCACAGCTCATCCTCACAACTCTAAGCCCTCCTCCCAGACTCCCCGTCTTAAATATGTTATCACAGAGGCACAACCACCGTTGCTAATTGCCTTGGCCTTGGCCAGAGGGGGGTCCAACTTGGAACTGGAGGAGCTTTGAGGAACTTCTTACAGGGGCCACGTCTGCAGTCCCCTCCCATGCTACCAAAATCCCAGCACACCGGCTAAACCAGAAGAGCTTCCCAGTGGCACAGTGAACTGGCTAATGAAGGAAGAATCTCATTAATCACTAGGGAAATACTCTTCAGCAAGATGATTTTCTAACTCATTCATTTCGGTGAAAGTACTGAAAACTTTAGATTGAAAGCCTGTCAAGGCACAATCATGGTTTATCTGGGAATCTCACTAAAATGTTGTGTACAATAAGTATGTGTGTGCGGGGGTGAGGGGCAGTTAACTGGATTTGTGCCTTCTTTCATCTCTGTGGGATATCCAGTAGATCTTAATGTCTATTAATTTTATCACCTCAGAATGGTCTGCATTAAGGAATTTGGTCTTCTCTGGTTTTGCCAGAGGAGACATTGATTCTCATGTCTCTGATCCTTGTCATTTGTTCCCACAGCCAGAACAGCTACTTTCTGATTTTTTTTTTTTTTTTTTTTTTTTTTTTTTTTTTTTTTTTTTTTTCACATTTTGTTTAAATCACTTGGAACTTGCATATATATGGTCTCTGACATGGAGGTGGGCTGGGTGGTCCCTGTCGTTAGTTTTCAACTGAAAGAAACAAACGAACTAGAGCAATGAATTCTGTAATAGGCTCCCTGACAGCTGTAATCTAATTTCAGCAGCTCATAGCCTTTGCATTTTACTCACAAAGTCCTATTTGAATGCACTAGTGAACAGTCATGCATTCAAGTATCATTTGTTGTTTAAGGCATATAATTTCTTTAAGGTCCTACTGAGATCATTTTCTATTCCAGTAGACCTCTAAGGGTATAACCTCTGGATGGGAAGCTTACCTTAAGAATGACATTGTGTTTATGCCCACAGGAAAAATATATAACAAGTTGTTCTCTAAACTGAATAGCTGCATTACAGTCCTGGTTTTCACTACAGAATCTTGACTTTTAATGTTTAAAAAATTCTATTTTCTAGGCATCTGTTCACTATATGCAAAAATTCAGGCACAGAGTCATACTGTCCTTCAACAGCCATTTTCAAAAAAAACTCAGCAACAGCAACAGGCAGGAAACATTCAAAAAACTTTATTCTATTAAAAAAGACTGAATTTAGTTCGGACTAGGAAGAGCTGGGTGATGCACAGTTTCAAATGTTTAACATCCTGAATCCTATAATAAATTTTTCATTTTATATGTACCTGAAGTATATAGGAATATGAACCTCTTGGATCATTCAGTCCAGTAATGTACTACTGCAGGCAATTATGTCATGCAATCTCCTATAGTCATCTAAATGGAATATGACATTTCTGCATCCATTAGGGATGCAAAATCCAGGGGTTATTTTAGATTTGCCCATTAGGAAGTCATCCTGGAATGGTAAATTGCAGCTCTGCTGTCCTCTGCTTGGGGGCCACTCAGAGCTGATCCACTGATGCCCTGCAGTAAATGAGAGGCAGCTAGCCACTCTTCCGCTAAATGAAAAGCTGCCTCACTTGGTCTTATTTCTGCTGAGAGAGTGAGCCTACATGTGAACAGACACCATGAGTGAGTGACTGACTAACCCCTTGTATATGCAGGGTGATAAGAGACCAGTTACCTTCTGTCGAAGTAAGGCAGGTTAGCTTACATTTACCACTGCAAAGAGGAAGCTTCCTATCACAGTGAGAGGATCAATGCTTTTATACCTCATTAAATTAGGATAATTCAAAGTAGCTTATTCCAAATTTATTTAAAATACCCTTGCTAATGTGACCTTCTGAATTTTAAATTCAAGTCCTTTTCAGTTGAGTTAAACACAATGATCTAACATTTACCCTGAAATAGTGATCTGTGTTCCTTTATAGGGAAGTCTTTTCAGAAACCAACTTTCTGATGGTTAGACATTTGGTTTTGAATTTCCATTTAAATTTATTCATGATGAGTTATAGTCGTTTGTCCTTGGGCTAACATTTCCCTTCAGGTTACATAACATTTATTCCCCAGTACACCTACAGGTAGTAGTCCTGTTCCTTCACAGCTTCTGATTTGGTAGGCAAGATGAGATTTATCTCACCCTGTGTGTTAGATTCCCTTCTTTGATACAGCTAGTAGCCTTTCTTCACATCTGCATTCCAAATTCGTCTGCCTTGAATGTGTACGATGTGTACATTACTACCAGTGAAGTTTCAACAGGGTTTTTAAAGAAGGATTATGATCCTCATGTGTATCAGAATATCCTTACTAAAGTAACTTCAGATAAATTAACTTTTTCAGAATCACAGTGTATTTGTTGTTCATAAATATCTTGTGACTATCTAATACACTTAGGTGATTGTCTCCCTGTGCTGCTTCTGCTTACTGATCTCATAGATAAATGCAAAAAGCCATGGGGTTTTAATTTTTCTTGTTGATTTTCTGCTCATTTCTATTCGCTCAAGAACTTCTCATACAATACTGCAGTTCTTCTATATTGACATTGTCCTTAATCTTGTGTCATTGTAAAATATCAGTAGTGCAAACCAGTTTTCATACCAATATAATGAACTGAAGAATGCAGTACTCACATCTCCCCACTTTAAATCATTTTTTCATCACAACCAGTTACCTTCTTTTCTAACTAATTTCATACTCATTCAGCAATTTTTTCGTCAACCACCACCCTCTCTAATTTAATTGCTTTTCCACTACACTGTACAAATTATTTTTTTTTTAAGACCAGGTGTTTTATCAAAGAAATATAGAAGACTGGTTTGGCACTCCTAACCTGGGAATCTAATTGCTCTTAATCTAATTTCCATTTTGCAGTGGCTTTAGTAAATTCCTCTTTCCGTACCTACTCTGTAACCTGGCACTATGACATCAGACTAATGAAGCTATGTTCTTCATGGATATATCCAGTGACAATAAGTTGTTTGGTTGCTGGTTTGTTTTTGTTTTTGTTTTTGTTTTTTCCTTGAAAACATAATTCCTGCCTTTTTTCCTATTTATAAATGATAAGAAAGTAGAGTTTGATCATCCTTGGCTTTGCAAGAATATCATATTAAATGTCTCAAAAATGTTTAGGACCATTCTTTAGCTGAAGAGGCTCCATTGTTGACATTTTGACAAAGATTTTATGTCAGACAGGGGCGTGTAAAGTACTAGAACTAAATAGATGTTAACTAAACTCCAAACAGTTTAGTCAATATGACTTTTCCTTTATCAGTCATGCAGGACCTTTCTGTGTTGTGATTAGAAAAATAACTCCAAGACTTACAAGATCTGAATATACAACAAGAAAAGATCCAAGAACATTGACTACATTTGGGCTTAAGACCCATTTATAGTGCATCAAAAGAAATTGACTGTTACTTTTTCATATCACCTGTAGTAATAAATCTGAACAGTTCTCATGATTCAGCTAGGATAGGGTTAAGTTTTCTCCCAAGCAGGGGGAAGAGATCTCCAGCTGGGTTATTCATACCATGCTGATGTCAGGTCCTTCGTGGCAGCGCGGGAAGCTTTCCTTTGTGGCTTTGGTCACGGGAAGTACGCGCCACGGGCTGGATGTGTCCATTGTGGTATTTCTCTGTATATCTTTTGTCTTGTTTACTGTTATTACTGTTTGTTGTTGTTACTATTGCTATTGTTGCTGTTGTATTAAATTTCTTATTTTAATCCAGGGTTTGTGCCCTACTTGTGTCCGAGGGTGGGGGAGGGACAACGGCAACATGGTGTCCAGTCCCGTCAGGGCTTAAAACCATCACAACAACAAAAAATGAGATAATATTAAGTATCAACAGAAAGATTCTCTCATAAATGCTCAATATGATGAGGCAACACTGTGACAACATTACATCCAAATCCTCTTAAGATTCACTATATCTTTAAAGTTTGGATATGCATTTGCATTGACAAGTATATTTTAAAGTAATAAACTGTATTTTTAAAGTGGGGTAAATAATTGCAAAGAATCTGGATGACCTGACTCCTTATCTAACAGAAACAGATACTGTTAGTGGTCTAACTCCATTAGGTTATACTTGGTTTTTTACATTCACACACAGAATCAAAATCAGACTCACGCAAGGCCACTCCATCAACGCTAAATGTCCCAGCTGGTTCTAAGGATTAAATGAAATCACAAGAGGTCAAGCAATCACTCAGTGAAAAAAAAAAATGTAGAAGAGCCTGGAAAAAAGATAGAGATGAGGATCTCCATTTTATCTTTTTACTGTTTGGACATATTAATCACGAACTTAATGTCTATGATGAAAGCTATGTTAATATCAGTGGTAGACAGAGAAGAGGCAATTTCTAAGTGTTTTGGAAGAATAGGCTGAGTTTATATTGTACTGCAATTCAAAGAAATTCAGTTACTTTGCAACTAATATAGAAAAACCTCTAATGGGGTCATTGCAACAAACCCCATCATTTCTTTCATCATATGGACCCCACAGTGTACCACAAGAGATATTAGCCTCAATCCTTCTCTTCATTTCACTTCATTTTCATCAGATCAGTAAAGCAAAGAACTCTTGTGCTAACCTCCTCAACATAATCTGTTCAGCCTCACCTTGAGGGTATTTTTTGCCTGTACACAGCTACTTAAATATTATTGACATAGAGAATATAAACAGTAAGGAAGATATGCCAGAAAAACTGCTGTATGCTTCAGTTGTCCCCAGAAAATGGAGCAGTGTTTCAGTATCAGTCAGAGATACCCTATAAAGTGTGAAGCAGCCTTTATCTTCCCTGGTCTACATTAGCAGGATGATGTGCTGTCTTTGCTTTATCTTCCCACAATGCGTGGCCTGGTTTCACTCTCTGTGCCTCTTGGCTACACAATGTCAGAGAAAATCTTTGGGGCCAATTCATACACCAAGAAAAAAGATATTTATGAACTTCTGTTAGGTCATTTCCCTTTATAAGTAAATGTCCACAATATTTTGTAGGCCAAATTGCATCTTTTATACGGTTGTCAACATCATCCCAGAAAAAAATGTTGTCATTTAAAGGAGTCTATTGTCAAAGTACCCAGTACAGATAAATATATACTTCCATTCTTTAAAAGTTATATATAAGAAAATATTTTTCAGAAAAATAAATAATAATAATAATAATAAAAAAATCATTCTCAGGGCAGATGGAAAAGAAATAATTTCCTTTCCATCAAATAATAAGAGTATAAAAATACATTCAAGTATTTATGTCTGGAAAGACATTTCAATATTAAAAATTTATCTATTTTGGAAATCTATAGGCGTGAAATATATGAAACAGGAAAGAATTACACTGTCTTGAGCATCGAATTTACCTTTCCATTAGCTTATGTTGATGATAAAATTATGCTGATGTGAGGGTTATTCTGCCCTTGAGCCAAAGTTTAACAGTCCACTTACAGTCTAGTAATAGAGATTTTAAGGAATGATGATTCTGTCATACTGCTGCTGTTATAACAAATATATTTGGATGACTGTTCACATACAAATGTATTTAAATTAAATGGGCAACATATCAATCTTGATCTACAACACATCTCAGATTTTTCTGGCACTTTATCTATTTAAATTACATCTAAATTATAAGTACTGTGAATATCAGCAGTTAAAGGAATCTTAACCTAACAACAAAGGAAACAGCAGAAATTTTTATTACTTCGTTGTGATCTACATCATTGCGTTTTGTGAAATTATTGGCAAAACTTGCCTCACCATTTTCACTTTGTAGAGATTTCTGTATCATTCTTAAAATTCATTTTACTGCAGAGGCACAGACCTTTGTTGAGAGGTGACATATCATGTGCCTCAAAACATATACTTGCTGACTGCATGGTCTATAAGGCCCTGAAATAAGGTGCCCAATGTTAATAACTGCCATACAATTATAACTGAACTTTAACATTACAAGGCTTTTTAAAGGGGTTTTTTTTTTAACATTATAGGTGTGAAGCATTTCATTTACTTCAGTTGGTGTGACACCTTACCTGCTTGTATCCTACCCTAGTGATGTTTTCTTAAACATATTTTCTGAGGCAAAGTGACAATGACTAAACTTCAGAACTATATCCAGTAGCAGGTATATGCCTTGAAATAAAATCTCTTTTCCTAAGGACGTTGTCTGCTCTTTCTCATTTCCAGAATTATGGGGAAAAAAAAAAAAAAAAAAAAGGAAAAGGTCCACCAAATCACAAAGACTTTATTAACAAAAGCTGTTAGATAAATAAACATTATTCATTATCTAAGCTTCTGGAAAATCTGTCAGACTAAATGTCTTTCTGCACAAGAACAATCACAAATATTTTGGAGTAAGCCAAGCTGTTCTTATTAAGTGTAACATGATCTGTGCAAATCAGCAGGGATGAAAGGGCCAATTGCATATCCTAGGTGTGCTGATGGCAAAGGATACACATGGAAAAACATTATAGGTGGGTCTCACTTGCACACATCCCTGATCTGAGAATAAATACATGTATGGAAGAGTGTGTGAGTCCCACAGCCCTGCAATCATTAAAAACAACTGAAAGGACTTCAAAAGCAAAATATTAGTCTGTCTCTATGTTCTCCCTCTGCCAGCAGCTAGAAGAGGATTTCTGGGGAAGAATACAGGAAGCATGATCTGTACAAATTGATCATTTCTAGAAAAGAGTAATTTAGTACCTTGAACCAGAGGTTGTGGTTGAGCCATAGTGTTAAATGTTCTCCAATGGAGCTCAACTTTATGAATTTCTTTTTGAACCCATTTATACTTTGACCTCCATGAGACCTGTGGCAATGAGATCCACAGTTTAATAATGGAGAAATAGTGACAAACTGTTCCCAGTTTACCTTCTTCACGCAATATATACTTTTATGAACTTCCATTGTCTTTCCCTTCAGCTGTCTCTTTCTGATCTGAAGACTTATAGACTGCTTTGTGTCTTTACATTTCTGTTTTTACAGCACCCTGTGGCAATGAGTTCCACAGTTAGATAAATGAGAAAACAAAGTAAAATAATTCCCAGCTTCCTTCTCCACACTATTTACATTGGTACAAACCCTTATGTTATCTTTTTTTAAACTGTCTTTTTCAATCAAAAGAGTTCTGCTCCTTTTTACAGGTAAACATCGCTTTTTAGTAGGAGGTTGCTTCATATCGCTAATAATCTTTGCTACATTTCTCTGTGCCTTTCTTAGGTCTTTTTTTTCTTTTTCATAAAGGAAGACTAGAACTTGTAGAAGTGTTTAAAAGGCACACCATGGATTCTTAGTGGCATAATGATTGCTCTAATTGCTTCTCTTTCCTTTTCAAATAATCCTAAACTCTGTTTTTCTGATCATTGTGGAGCATATGATGAGGTTTTCAGGGAACTATTTAATAAGATTTTTTTTTTCTGAGTGATTTTAAGTAATTTAAAGTCTACCATTATGCACATATTTTTCCACATGTGCCTCCCTTCTCATTTACCTGCACTGAATTTCATTTGCATTTTTCACCTAATTGTTCAGTCCTGTATATCTAGGCAACCAGTTGTAGTTTTTACTGTAAGAATACTGTTTCAGAGGCAGATAACAAGGGTCAATCACAAAGACATGTTGTCACGTGACAGAAGTTAGTTATTGTCTTTTCTGACCTGTATTCAAGAACCAATGATAAGGCACATACATTTATCCAGTTTAGATATTTATATGTATCTTTATGGCCGAATGATATAAAATACAGATTGATACAAAACATCCTCTTTTTTAAATCATACTTTATAATGAGATGTAAACAATGACTTAATAAAACTGGTGTGAGAGGGGAGGATTTACTTCTCACTTAAGGCAAAAATTATTTGCTATCAAAGTAGACAAAATGATATCTGATTTAACAAAGACACATTAACATTTCTAAGGATGTGAATTAATTCACTTCTTTGGATTAAGAGACATGACAAGCTGTCTGTCTCTTGAAGAAGGAAGACAAAAAAGTTTTGGGAAAAGAGATTATATGTCTGGAACCTTGGAGGATTTCAAAGGAGAGATTGGCTATAAAAACTGACATGCATCACTAGGACAGGGTGCTCGCTAATAATGCAACATGAGGAGCATGATAAGCAAAAATAGAAAAACCGTGACAATCACCTTCTCTGGACAACTTAGCACAAATCACCTAAATATGAGAAAAAGGAAGAAAAAGATAGCTGCTTCTCACCCTAACATTAAAGCAAGCATGTTAAGCATAGTTCTTCTTTCTTTTCACCCTTCTTTCTTTTGTCAACTTTTGTAGCTCTTTTCCCTCTTTTGAATGTTGTAAACAAAATCATTTATTCTGCAGTTCACTTACTATGGTTCAAGTTAGATGTATGGTAGAGTGAAATACAACCGATACACGAGTAACAATAAGGCATTCCTCACACAGAAGTGAAATATATTTATTAAACAAGCTTCCTAAAATGCCAGAACTCAGACAGAACTCAAACTTCCAGAATACTTTTCCAAGTATCCAAAGCATAAAAGGGTGTGTCCATTTTCATCTACTTAACACAGTTAGAGAAGAAGTGGCAACTGGAGTGGGATGGGGGGAGGGCAGTTCAGGAGTGGTTTGTGTGTCCTGTAACTTTTTGTAATCAGGATGGTTTTTTGTACTGGTGACGCTGACTGGACCCTGTAAATGCCTTGTAAGTTTTCTTCAGCTGCTTTTTATGACTGGCTATGAGAATTTTTCAATTCATTATTCTTCACCCTTGTGACTTTTTTTTTTTTTTTTTTTTTTTTTTTTTTTTTTTTTTTTTTTTTTTAATGAGGTACTGAACAGCAGAGATCTAAGCACAAATTCTTGGGTATAACTTTTCTACTACTGAGAAGACTCTTCACCTATCCCCATTTTATGTTCCTTATTCTTCAGTCATTTTCTAATCCTAACAAGAGGACCTTCCTTCCCCCTTATGCTTTTTGAGGTTTGTTTCAACCCAAGTTGAGTATTTCACATGAATTAGTTGCCCACACACTCACTGATTCCTTCTGACACACCTGTGTAATGCATCTTACTTCCAAGTCACCTGTTCTACAGTGCAGAACATTTTTCCATGTGTTTATTCATTCTGTTCTTCATTAGAGTTTTTTCAAGCTGCCTGATATGGAAATCTGCTCTATAATCCTAAATGAATTCTTCAAACACTTTCAAGTTTTAAATCCTATTTTCCACCATCCATTCCTTGAATCAGGTTTGCTATAAGAAGTAGATTTTACCCCAGTTAGAAATTTATCAGTTTCAATTTTGAGTGTCTCATGAACTTTTGGGTAAATGTCATTAATTCCATCTTTCTCTATTTGGGTTTTCAGCAGCCTCGCAGGGTCTTAAATATCAAAAATAACAGTCACAATTCTGGTCAGAGTAAAGATCTAATGACCTTTCCTTTTGACCGCATCTTTCAGGCTAGTTCTTGACTAAACACATTCAGTGACCAGAATATTTCTGTGTTGAACTATAATATTTTATGATATACAACACTTTGTCTGAATCAACCAAAAACCTTATCAAGTGAATTAAAATGCTATCTTAGTACAAATTAAACTCCCTTTCAAGCTAAGCAGAGAGTAAAAAGTAAAGTGAAAATATAATGATCAATGAGCAAAGATGAATTAAATTCTTCACTAACTGTTTCTATATATGCATTATTCAAAGTTCTTGAAGCAACCAGCAGCCACCTCAGCAAAAATCTTAAAGTGACATTCTCTTTCATAATCTAAAGCATCACCAAAAGATGATCAGTCAAAAATCCGAATTCACAAAAATATCAGGCTTTGTTATAAAAGCCTAACAAGTTCTATTTTTCACTATAGAAAGATATACGTGCTTCTCTACAGTGAGTCATTCTTTTTCTTCCTGTAGTAGGAGTGTTTCCTGTGAGAGGACATAGTCCTCTAATTTCTGCATCTTTTTATTGCCATCCTGAGGTGAGACAGTGGGGTTGTTTAGGAAATTCAGAAAAGGGGTTCATTTTGCTCCAAGCCTGAACACTCAAAAATATTTTCTTTTCACCCTGTCTGTCTTCCCACACAGCAGAGAAGACTTTGAAAGTGTTTTACTATAGTCAGAATGACACGGTTACCAAAAAATAATGTGGTTTGAAGATGAGTCACTTTTCTGAAAACGGATGTCTCTGATGAATCAGGCTCTGGAATTCTATATCTCTCCAGTGACAGATTCATTCTCTTGAAGAAGTCCTCAACTGGTTTTGTCTAGTCACTGAACTGAAGGGACTGGAGTGTGATGAACAGAGTTCTACTCACACAGTGCTAATGGATAAAATGACCATTTTTTCACTTCGTTTAAATTATGCAGCATTCTGGTCATACTTATTCTCTTAACACCAAAAATATAATTTAAAACTGGATAAGGTAAACTGTAGATTGCAGAGGTAACTCTTTTAACTCATAGAAAAAGCAAGCTTATCATGTTCAGGAAGATTTGATGATGTTTAAAAAAAAAATAATTCAAACAATAATCATGTCATTGATTGCTAACCATAGATAGTGGCATAAACTGAAATAGATTTTAGAATTAGTATAAAAAGAATATTTGTGTATCAGCATCTTGCCAGGTAAATGGCTAGAAGTAAGATGGCACAGCAAATTGGCAGAGAAACAGCCAGATTAACTGTGAAAATTAAAGCTTTGTAGAACAGTCCTTAGAAGAGATTTCCTCTTTTTAAAATGAAAAATGTTAATTAATTTCTCAGCATTTGAGTAAAATACAAATATAATGATTAAATATACAAAGCAACCCCTCAGATAAAAAGCGTTTTAGCAGCCAGCCAAGACATCTATAAACAGAAGCATTATAACCACTGATATACTGAAGAAAAAACCCTATTCGGTTTCCACTTTTAAGAAGGTTATATAATGGCATACAAAACTAATCGATGTGGTGCACAGCAAGCAGCATATCATCCTTCTAAGCAGAAGGATTTTTAAGGATGTTCATGTTTTATTTTACAACACAATTCATCCAGAGCCATTGCAATACTCAGTCCTGTATGAATTTTCTGGAAATCCAAAATTGTCTAAGTAAATTATTTCTAGCTGATCTACTTAACATCTCAAATCTCAAAGTTCAATTACTATACGAGTGGTATTTCTTTTCTTATGTGAAATAGATAAAAATAAAACAAATAGGACCCAATATAGATATGAGGTAGGATTCATTGCTCTAATGCCAGTATGTAAAGATACAGCTGGTTCCAAGCTAGTAACATGTGGTCAAGGAGAGAAACAGGAATTCTCAGAGAGCAGTTCTATGGGCTGAGGTGGATATCTGACAAAGAGGAGCTCAGTCTCACTTTGTGGTATCCATTTCTCTCCAACAGTTTTACTAGTAGCGTAAGGACATTACCTGCCTCTAGCCTTTAGATATCTGAATTTAGGAGAGATGAAGCATGTCTTTATTGACTGTTACACAAAAACACTATAGTTAAATGAAGCAAACAGATGAACGTGGGTCAATGGGGACAGAGAAGATAACAAGAGTTTCTAATTCCTTCTAAGGTCATTTTTCAAATAATTTTTTTTTTAAAAAAAAATCCCCAATGACTATAATATTGTCATGGGACCATGTTACCCTCTACACATTTTGGACCCATTCCGTGCCTGGTCTGCTTTGGTTTTACTGCTGTTGCACTACTACAAAGGGGTGCTGCCCTTCCCTTTTCCCCATCAGCAGGTGAACAGCAACCCTCTTCATGCACAGATCATGTATTGCATGTATTGTACCCGGTATGCGTTGTTAGTATGGGCCCACTGACTCTAATTCCAGTCCAAAAGCAGGGAATTCATTAACAGTGCTTGCCTAAGGCAAAACATCTTCACTGCTTTATTACTTGGGGGAGAAAGCTATGTATCATTTCATCCTCAGAACAAAGTTCTGTAACATGGAGAATATTGCAAAGCAATTTCTTTATAAAATAACCTTCCTATCTCTTCTCATGTAATTGCATACTTTCTCTCTAAAGAAGAAATTGTGTATAAGTAGATTCTACTGCTTTAGCCAATGATCTTCATTTTATCCAACACCATGCAAATCCCATTCTTCCAGATGTAAAGCTACCCTTTTCTTTAGATCCTTGCACTTTGTCTCTGGCCACTATCTCCCGAACCTTGCTCCTTCTGCCCTCCTGGGTTCCCTCAATCTCTTCCCATTACAGCTACAAAGAGATGGAGACTGCAGCTGGAGAGGAGATAGGAACACAGATTTATACTAAATGTTCAGTACAACTGGTATTTAGACAAAGAACTTGCCTGCAGCCAGTAGGAGAATGAGGTAGATTAAATTGGTTTGATGTTGTAAAGAAGTGAGTGACTTTTTAATATTTTAATTAAGTGAGAGTAGCAACTATGAGACGATAGGAATGCAGGAGCAGGGAGGAGAGAAATGGAAAGGAAATAAAACAGCAGCTTGCAGGGAAATATTAATAAATAATATTTTTTTTTAGATTCTGTATTGTAAAGCAGGGGATTATAGCAGGATGAATACGGGAATTTGAAGCTAACAGGAGATATAAGCAAGACAGCAATTATAATACATTTGAAATGACCCTTTTATCCTAGACTATGCAACAGAGAATAATATGTCAATCAACAAAACTAATCTTAAAAGGACATTCTGGGTACTACTGTTATTTAATGTACCTTGTTTAATATCCTGTTTTTTCATCAGAAATAATATGTAGTGGGTCAGATTCCATTTCACTGCACATGCTGAGTAGTCATTCCTTACTCATTGAATAGTCACACTGGTTTCAAGGAGACAACTTAGCAAGAAAGATGTTACTTAGTAAAGCTCAGACCTGACCAAAAGTTTTTGTCTATCCATCTAGTCCAGGTGCTAAATGCAATACAGGAAGATGATTATAGGTTATGCCCCAAAACCATGCCAATACTCTATCTGGCTGATATATACAAAGAGGCATTGGTGTACTTTGAGGTTAAATCTTGGAGATCATGGACCAGATTATTTTCATCCAAACTGAGGCATGTACTGACCATTCAGCAAAAAGCCTAACCAACCAGAGCTTCTACACTATGCATGGAGGGATGAAAGTTTCAAATGGGGGTTGATTCAGATCCAGTGTAGTTGGACCTCTCCATTTTCTCAGCATGACAGTACAAGTTCTCAACAATGACAAATGGTGTCTGCTAAATATCCACAAAGGTACCTTATAGTACAGTTCTGTGTTGTTTTTAATATAAACTTATTCCAAATATCTTAGACATATTTAATATCATAAGCCAATGCTAAACTTTATCCATTAAGTATCTAAAACATTAATGCTGAAATATTCTAGTTGCCTAACTAATTTCTTATAAGAAGATCCACTACATTTAATTGATGTTATTGGAATGTTTTCTACCCAGAAAGTATGAAACAAAATATTATTTTCTAAGGGTGTCTATCACTCTCGCTACCTGAAGAATAAACTTAGATGATCAATTTAAATTAAGCACCTAACCTGCTGAAGCTTATGTGTGCATTGGGTCTTGTATTATGAGAGTTTTGAAGCATCCGATTTTGACAGCCATACAGAAGAAGCAACCAGGTATAACTTTTAATAGTATCTGACAGTTCTGTCAATGGACATTCCTATGACACAGAAACCTTGGAACTTGTGTAGTGTGGAATGCACTTTTTGCAAGAATGGCCAAATTCTACTCCTCATTTAATCCCTTATTATCACATTCAATGCAAAGAAAAATTCATTGATCAGCACTCTGACCAGAGAGGTACTGAAAGTGCCAACCTTCTACTTTAATTTGATCTGACTTTTGTCACTCCTTCCTCCTTTCTAAAATGTATTTACAGTCTGCAATTCAAATTGCAAGTCATATCTCCAAATGATTTCTTGTGATTGGAATCTTACATTCAAACATTCTGCTTTAGAATGGAGATGTGTTATCTTTGACTCAAGTCAAGTGAAATTATCATCATGTTTTTGATGTGTCACTAGTTAGACTGTAAACACTACAAACTTTTCTTTGTACCTTTGTTGTATATGTTAGGTGCAAAGAGAGAAAGTAATCTTTATTTTACAATACTCAGATGTTTCAGGGACTTTTTATCTGAATACTTTCTGCAGCCAGAATAGACATTCTCATTAACAAGGTTATCAGTCTTTCAATTTATCTTTAATATTAGTATCTGGAGGTAAAAGGATTGGCAAATATGCAGATGCAACTATTTATCATGCCCTACCACTACATGTTGGAAAACTTCTCAGCTAGAAATCAACATAGATTAAACTATATAAAGCAAAGTGTGTTTATGAAGAAGATCTGACCTTAACACATTGATTCCATAGTTTCCTAAGGCAGTGAAACATAATACTGCATTAATGGATTTAAATTAAAACATATGGTACAGGTTCACATATAGAAAAGAATTTGTGACAACAGACTAATAGTGGC
Organism: Athene cunicularia; assembly: GCF_003259725.1. Classification (NCBI taxonomy): domain Eukaryota; kingdom Metazoa; phylum Chordata; class Aves; order Strigiformes; family Strigidae; genus Athene; species Athene cunicularia. The sequence goes on from NW_020799092.1 coordinate 52,627,465, forward strand.
AATGGTTTTTAAGCTATTGTTGTTTATTTCCCCAGCTGGTGTATTTTTATCTTTGTAATCTCCACAGTCACTCATTGTGTCTGTGTGCCTGACTTGTCCTCACAAGAAGATTTCTGTGGAAATCAGTATGAACTGCTAATGTCTTTCCAACAGACTAGACTTTTCTGAAATCAACTTTTGCAGTAATATTGGAATCTAAGGTTCTTCCACCTCTTAAGGTAGCATTAGTGCTTTTTGCTGGGTCACAAGCATGTAATTATCTGAATATTCCTCAATTAATTTGTAAACTCTTTGTGGCAGAATTGTCCTCCTTTCTTTGTGCACATCCACACAAATAAGCAAATCATCATAGCTATTTGAGGGTTTTTTTCCACACCTTTTTCTAATTACAAAGTGGTGGCAATTGTTTTTAACATGGTGAAACATACTAGTTCAAGTAGCAGCAATTACAAAGGTGTTAAGGGTATTCTTCTGTATGCTCAAATGGGGGTAAGGCATAATGTTTTACTACTTTGTAGGGAGTTATAACAAGTGTTTCAAATGTACAGCTGCAGAGAGCAGTTTAGCAACTATCTGAACTCTGGAGAACAATAAAGTGCTTCTAAGACTCACTTGAGTAAATTCACAACCTAAAGGGAAATAGCACAAGTGAGAAAAAATTTTGAAACATTACTCTAATTACTACAATTCCTAAAAGCTCACAGATGTTACTTGTGTTTAGAAAGTCAGTTCACCTTACCCATGACATCTAATATACTTTCTAGCATTTTCCTTTTAGAATAAAATGAATGCAGATAAATGTTTGCAAACACTTGCACAATTTGAAATGTAATTTGATACATCATGTTATATCCCTCAGGGAGAATTCAATGATAGAAAAGTCCTACTACAGTGCATAATCTGACTGTCTTTTCCCTTTTGATCAATGTTTCCATCTGCATTCGCATATAGGACAGAAAATAATTGTTTTGCACAGGCACACAGACAGTTTCTTAAAAGCTGAAAAACTAATAGTGTTTAGTTGCTCCAATAGGCAGCTAAACATTACAGTCTGCTTGCGCCTTTCTTGAATTGTGGGGACCAGAACTGGACACAGCACCCCAGGCCTGACAAGCACTGAGTAGATTGGGATGATCACATCTCTCTTTCTTCTAGCAATGCCCCTGTGGATGCAGCCCAGGAGCCAATGTGCCTTTCTTGCTGCAGCGGTGCACTCATGTTGCCCACCAGGACCTCTAGGTCCCTTTCAACACGGCTGCTCCCCAGCCACACAGATCCCAGCCTGTATTGGGCTCTTTGCTTATGTTGTCTCCGGTGCAGGAACTTGCACTTGTCTTTTCTGAACTTCATACAGTCCTTGCTTGCCCACTCTTCCAGCCTGTCCAGGTGTCTCTGTAAGATGTGTCTCCCTTCTGACATGTCCACCTCACCACCCAGTTTAATGTCATAAGCAAACTTGGTGAGGGTGCTTTCGGTCTCATTGTGCAGACCATTTATGAAGACGTTCAACATCATAAGACTGATCTCTGGGGGACCTCACTTGTGACAGGCTGTCAGCCTGAGTAAAATCCATTGATCAGCACCCTCTGATTGTGGCATGTTAGCCAGCTTCCTACTCATCTCACAGACCACCCACCCAATCTGTATCTTGCCAGGTTCTCTAGAAGGAGGGTGGGAAACTGTTCAGTGCTTTGCTGAAGTCCAGATAAACAAAATCCACTGCTCTCCCCATGCTGACAGAAGATATTATTTTGTTGTAGAAGGTGATAAGGTTAGTCAGGTAAGATTTACCTTTGCTAAATCTGTGCTGGCTTTTCCCCATCACCTGATTTATTTGACTTCTAATTGTTCTAAGAGGACTCAGCCTATTACTTTCCCAGGGATCAAAGTAAGACTAACAAGCCTCTAGTTTCCTGTTTCTTCTTTTGGGCTCTTCTTATAGGTGGGTATAACATTTGCCCTCCTTCAGTTATCAAAGGTATCCTCTGATTTCCACAGCTTTTCAAAGATTAGAGACAGTGGACACTGGCTTTGCAAAAATATCAGCCACTTCTCTTAATATTCTGAGGTGGATTTCTTCTGCGCCCATAGATTTATCTTGGTTCAGCCCTTGCAAAAGGCCACAGGGCCATTACTGCTGGGCTGACACATGAATTGTAGCTACTTGATCCTGTGATATGGGTCCAGCTATGCCTCAAAGGCAGAGGCAAAGAAGGCACTGAGAACCTCTGCCTCATCAGCTTTAGTAGTAACTAGTTTCCCCGCACTGTTTATCAATGGTCCTATGTCCTTCCTTCTGCATAATTCTCATGTATCTGGAGAACGGTTTGTGATAAAAGGAAATGATCACCTGCTTTGCAACTTATTTACTTATAGCAATTTATAATGATTTCTGAATATTGCTTAATAATCCTGCCTGCACAGACTGTTCTGTGGAAATTTACCAAGGACAGTTCAGCAAAACAAAGCAGATTTCTGTGGAAATTTACCATGTTCAGCAAAATAAGAGACATGTCCTTGGAAAGCAGATGTATTTTAACAAGTTGAGTCTTTGTAGACTATATATGGACAGTAGAAACTAATAAGCTAGTGCTTTTAGATAAGATAGAGGTGGTAAACCAATTGGAACCACTCTTATTGTTCAAGAAATTGGCTAAGAGAATCCGCACATGCTCCAAGGAAAAGTACAAGGTCAGGAAGACTGTGAGCCTTCCTTCAGAAGATCCCTGAAGACAGCCACCAGGAGGCAATGCACAGGTGCAAAGATAACATAAACTGCTGACAGCAGCCTTTTGAACTAACCCATCCTTACTCATGCATATGTAAGTTTGTGTTATGTAATCCAATGAATATGTATATCCACACTCTATAAATTTCTGGTAAAATGTGCTATTGGTGTGCAAGCTCTGTGGAGAAATCTCCTTGCACCCTGGCACCAGCATAAACATACCTGCTTTATAACTCTGTCCGAGTTGTAGAGTTTGTTTCCGTGCATCTGTTTCTTTTTGTTCTTGACATCTTTGGTCAATTTCAATTTGAGCTGAGCCTTAGCCTTCCTGACTGCATCTCTGCGTGCCCTAGTAAGGGTCCTGCAGTCCCCAGTGGGACTACAGAGGGACTACTGAGTCTTAATACTTAACTGTGAAGGCAAAGAGTCACATAGTCAGAAGTTGGTCCAATCTCTCTAGCCAGCCTATTATCTCACCTATGCAGATGATGGGTTGGGGAGTTCCTGAACCACTCATGGAATTAACAACTTAAAAGCACTGGATATGTGTACAGATACAGCCTTGATACCCAGCTATATCACAAGTACAACTAAAGAACAAACTTAACTTTTGCACTTGTAATTTTAATCCCACTGCTCTTGTCACACTTGTGTAATCTAAATTTTATAAAAGATAAAAATGGGTTTCATAGAAGCATAGACTCATACATGTTAGAAGGGACCTCTGAAGACTGTGTAGTCCAACATTTATGCATAGCAGATCCAGCTAAAGCAGGATGCTCAAGACTGTTCAATTGTGGTTTGACTGTCTCTAAGGATAGAGAAACTACAACCTCTTTGGCAAAACAATGTTTGACTTCCCTTGTTATAAGTATTTATTTTTACTGATGTCTAATCAGAATTTACTGTGCTGCAATATTTGAGCATTGTCTCTTTTCATTATCACTTTGTACTTCTGAGAAGAGTCTGGGTTGTCTTATCTGTATTTTCTACTATGTAGTCAAATACAGCAGTAAGATCATTCACTTAAGTTTTTCTAATTAAAATGGAACAAACTTCTGAACCTTCTTGGTCATCCTCTATGGGAATCATTCCAATATGTTAAAGTCTTTCTCATACTGAGAAATGCAAAACTGGACAAAGTATTCCAGATGCAATTGCACAAGTGTTAGAGTGATAGGAATAATCATTGCACTTCCTCTGCTGGCTACTGTCTTGCCAGTATGTAGCTGGCTGCCTTCACCTCAGGGGCACACTGCTGACTAACAGTGTTTGCTGTCTGCCAACACTCCACAGTGATTTCCTACACAGCTGCTTTCTATTCTATCAACTCCCAGCTGCTATACATCTCCAGGTGCAGGACTTGGCATTTGCCTTTGTTGAACTTTCTGAGATACCTGCCAGCACATTTCTCCAGCATATATAGCTTGTTGAACACATAGTAGACCTGCCCTCCAGTGGTATCAACTACAAACTTGTTAACATCCCATTTCATTGTCCAGGCTACTAACAAAAATGTTAAATATCAAACACAATATCAGTCCCTGAGGGATGCCACTCATTGTTACCAGACACCAGCTGGACTTTGAATCCCCTATCTCAATATTTTGATCTCAGAACTGTTATAATCAGACAAAGCTAAGTTTTATAAATATATATATATATTTTATTTGGGTTCAATCGATTTAGGGTGGGAAGCAATAGGCAAAGCAGCACTGGGTGCATGGAGAGCTGCAGCTCTGCCACACGCACACCGAGTTCCAAAAGGCAGCGTTTTTTGTACTCTTGTGCCATCATCTTTAACCAATCTCCTCCCGTCAGACAGTTGTCCTGCTCTTTTCCATTGGGTCATTTGAGTTGCTTGGGTGCGTGTCCTCCTCCTATTGGGTCTTTCGAAAGTCTCAAAGCCTTGGTCTCGGCGTGTTTTTCTCCTATTGGATCTTTTAAAAGCCTCATGATCTCATCCTTTTGGCAGCTTTTCTTCCAACAGCAGTTACAGCAGTTACCTAGCAGCTCTAGGTGGGGTTTCTGAGACAGGTTACATTGTTCCAATCTGAATGGCACACTTTACATTTAATTGTTTAACATTTACAGATCATTCAAGTGTACCTACCCACCTTGCCCAGCCTATCAAATTAGTTACAACAGTTTATTACAGAATCTAACAATCTTTCCATCCAGTCAATATTTCATCAACATGACTCTAAGCATACTACAGGAGAACATGTTTAATGCCTTGCTAAAAGCAAGGTAAACAGCATCCTCTGCTCGCCTCATGTCCAAAAAGTCACCTATCTCATCACAGAAAGCTGTCTACTGCATCAGACTTGGTTTGCCACTTGGAAAGTCACAAATCCACAAGGTCAAAAAGGAGTCTTCTGTTGTCCTGATCCAATGTTGGGGGAGGTTTCAATATGATCCCAAGAGCAAGATTAAGACACAAACTAGGCCAAATGCCATACACTCAACCCAGTTTCTATTACTAGAAGTGAAGACTAGTAGCAATAGGACAGAATGGAAGGAAAAAAAAGAAATCACATCAGCATCCAGAACAGTCACAAGAATAGTCACCACCATGGATCCAACAGCATCCTGAAGTTGTTCAGTGGTGGATTCACACCCAGCAAACTTTTCTGTCACTCTTTAAATTCATCTTATCAGCTGATTAGCATACTAGATGGGGTGGGGCAGGTGTTCCACAAACTCATTTCCATGAGAGATGAGGAAAAAGGTGGAGCATGGCTTCTGCATATACATTCAGGGGGATTTGGGGTGCATCACCCCTTGTCCAAGTGAGTTGGTGGTCACACTCACCCTGCCCACCTTTGTTTTTGCCTCAGTTCACACAGATCTGCTGACTTCATGCTTTTTGAGCAACCAACTGGCTTCTGGGTCAAAAATGCTCACTTCTTATCAGTTCTTATCACCTCCTCACTGGTGAAATTGCAAAGTTGTTTGTAAGGTATGCATGGCATCTGGTGTACACAGTAGAGCCACAAAGTATTGGGCTTACACAGTGATCAGTGGTCCTTGTGCTTGATGAGAAACACCTGGTTTCACACAGTCCACGTTTTCCCCTCTTTGAGGCTTATCTAAGGACTTTGTCAATACACCTGCGAGGGAGCAGGAGGGTGCATTGTTTGATACACACTTGCTTCCTTGGGTGACATTCCTTAGACTAATTCCAAAGGCCACAGCTGGTCCTTGATGAATGTTTGAGACATTGCCTACACCACGCTGTGACTCAAAGCACACACACACAAGCAAGCTTTGAGACAATTAACTGACATTTCAGTCCCTCATATCTGTTTATATCTTAAAACTCATTTTTCTGTGTTCTCCAAAATGATAAGTAAAATGTGATGAAAAGAAGACGTAAATTTATTTCAGTTTCCAATCACTTTGGTTTAGTTAATTGGGCTTTTGTGCATAGGCTCCTACTATGATATTGACAATTATGTCATTTATAAGATGTAAGTAAATTATGATATGTGAACTATTTATTTAAAGCTCCTAATTGAAAAAAATATTACTTCTATTTCTACTAATTATAAAACATGCAATTAGTCCTGTAAAACTGATTGGTAATGTGCCAAGAAAGATTAATGAGTTTCAGTATCCTGCAGTATTGAAACAGATGTGACATTACTATATTCAGCAAATTTAGTTAAATACTTGCTACCATCTTAGAAATAGTTCACACCAACCATTATTGTGTTAGTACATTTTAATGAATAAAACAACTTTAGTATTTCTGTTTCTGTGTGTGCAAAAGCACATTTTCACCTTTTTGTTAAATTTTTAATCAATAGTATAAAGCTAGTTTTGGAAGTCAGGACTATTATTAGCCCAAAGGGATTAAAATGCAAATTCTTCCACTGTATCTCCATTAAGATAAAAAGGGGTTTGTAAATAGTCATCTTGCTAAAATTTTGTGTTATCTTGGACAGCCCAAGGTCTTATAATTTGCATTGCCTCGTGTAAGAAAAAAAAATGCATAGGTGTGTCTTGGCAAGATAGCCAGCTGACATAGTAAATGATGATGGCTGGGCTGAATTCATAGATTTTTAAAATTTGGCTTTTGATTATTCAAAGCAGCTCTAACCCTAAATGTCTGAGTTTCAAGTGGAAACAGAAGCCCTTCACTGGATAAGAGTAACTGGAGAAAAATTGTTTAGGCTAGGATAGAGAAGGCTCTTTCTAAAGACTGATAAGCCAGTGTTCTTCATGTTATCCAACATGCAGCCAAAAGTGAAGATTAAGAAAATCTGAATGAGGAGAACATACTGGTGTTTTTTGTTATGAAAAATATTAACAACTGTTACAATGAAAGGTACGTAATAAAAGATCTCTTTATTCAGACTACTGTTTTGTATGAACATTTTGCTACTAAACATTTCACATGGAAATTTCCACATACCCAGATACTATTTTGACAAAATGAAATAGATAGATGCTGATATATCCTTGATAATTACCTTGTATTTAAACATGTAATTGCTTCATTTGCTTTGCAATAAAGATCGCCTTTTCTTTTATGCAGTCAACTTCTAAACAGTAGAAAATGAATTTGTTAAGGTCCCTTAATTTGTTTGAATATCTGTGGCAGTGTTGTCTGATAACTTCAGTAATGTCACAGGCCACTGTAACAGTTTTCCATACATATTTGTTATACAGCATACATTAGACAATATAAATATCAGTTATTTGAAACTCTGAAGATACATTCAAAACCTGCTGCTTTTATTTTCCATTAACTTGTGTTGGCATAAGTACTTGTCCAGAATTCTGGTTCATAAATCACATCCAATGACAAAATTTCTGTTTCATATGACATCTCTAAAATCCTATAGTTTTTCGATTGAAAATGTTGCCACTTTCTGAAAATTCCATTTTGACAACAGCTCACTGTAGTGTGTAAATGCTTATCACATTTACTAGAGTTGTAGAATTTCTTTGTCGGTAGAGAAATCTGCTGTTATTATTATTTCCTTCCTTCACAGAATGAAAGTTATATTCTTTTGTAGCCATAAAAAATTCCATATCTTTATATACAGGATACCTGTTCTTTGATTAAGAAGTTAATTTTCATTTTACAGCTACTTATTTAATCTGATGCACTTTACAGAGCTCTCTAAAAATGTGTTTTCCAACCTATGTTCTATATTTTCAGGTAAAATTATTTTTCATCTAGTGGCTATATGAATTCATAGAGAAGGCTTTCTAATGCCAAATTCCTAATGCCTAATACATGTGCATGATTCAGCTGTTCAGGTTCCTTGAAAGGAACAAGCAAAATCTATTGTCTGCTGGGCAAAGGTTGAAGAGGTTAACATACATCATGTTTCACTGAGGAACCAGGTGTGCTTGCAAACACATTTACACTAATGATGGTACCAGGTTCTGAGAATTTTTGGATACACTTGAACTTTATGAGCTTGAGATTTCCTAAAGGAATTGAACTACAAAGGCCTGAAATATATTAACAGCAGTTTAACTTTATCTCTGCAGTGGTACTCAGTGAACACCAGAGGTGTAGGAGAGCAAGGGCAAAAAAAAGGAAAGCTTATAAACCAAGTAAATTTATGTTCTTAAATATTTGTTCAAAATAATGTCATAGATTTGTATAGAATAACTTTTTATGAGGTGGATACTGGTGAAGTCTTTAAAAAATTTCCTCCTCTTTCAGAACATTTTTCCTAATATTCCTGCCTCTAAACTTTGTATACATAGTTAAAAGATAAAATATGCACGCTTACTCTTTTTCTATAAATGTACACACAGACACACACTCACAAATAGGTAGAATATATATATACACACAGACATGTATTTGCAGAGAGATAATCAGGGAGTTAGACAAAAATTATATTGACTTGTAAGTGGAGTTAATAAAACCACCTATTATCAGAATTTCTGCAATATGATCTGGAACCAATGTACAGCTTTCATCAGAGTCAAAATTTAATCCTTGAGGTGAATTTTTACAATGTGTCAGGGATTTTTCTTATTTTTTTTATTTTGCGTTTGGTCATGAAACTGCACTTTTCGAAGAATCTAGGGTAAATATGTATCTTTATACTGTAGACAAAAAACCAAAAACAAACAAAAACAAAAACTGAAAAAACACACACAAAAACCCAAACCAAACCAAAACAAAACAAAACAAAAAAAAAAAAGGGAAGTTTTACTTTAAAAATTATTTTCTACCCAATTTGAAGCAACAATTTGAAGGTGAAAGGATAGTTTTATTATAAAGGATGTTGTTTATTCCATGAAAATATTCCCCAAGCTGGTTAAACATTAGGACTTCACTATATACTGCATGACCATGCAAACCAGAAATCCATTTTGGAAAAGTGGAGTAGCCTACCTTGATCTTTCTTTGTTTATCGGAAGGAAAAAAATTCTAAAAATCATTTCAGAATATTCTGACCACTATTTAATGTTCACTATCCCACAGATAAAACTGTCTGTGACTTCAGAGTATCTATATTGTTAAAGAAAAGGCACCAAATATACACAATTTGGTAGCATCAGAACGAATGATAACAGCAGCACCCTCTAAAATACCAAGTTAATTATCCTCTTACATTTCTAAATATTTATGTTCCAATAACTTGTTTCTTGAGCTCCAAAACAGTTCCACTTTCTTCCCAGGTGGCAAGATTATCTGCTATGGGGAACTATAAACTTTACTCTTCATTCCTCCTTCCTTATGGTTTTATTTCAGAAAAAATAATTAAAAGAAAAAAGAAGGGGGGGGGGGGGAAGAAAAAACCCACAACACTACAAAGAAGAACTATTAATGAAATTTCATGTCAAAGATTTAGAAGTTTAAATCAGTTTTGGACAGGACAGTGCCTCATACTGTGACATGTAAACCACTTGAAAAAGTGTTTTCCAGAAATACACGTCAATACACATTTCTTTATTAAATAAATTTCTTTAAAGTTTATTAATATTGCAGCTTTCCATTCCACCAAAAGAAGTGTTTGTAATGCATGGTTTCTGATAAAATACACTTATTTGAAGTCACCTGTACTTCTTACAAAAAATAACTATGTAAGGAAAAAATTATTCTTACCAAGCAAATAAATCCAAAAGTGTTCTGGTAAACGCTCATCATGTACCTGTTTTCACAGATGGAGTCTCCAGTTCCTTCTCTCTTTCCACTAGCAAATTTCCATAAACTGTGGCTTTATTTGGACTTAATTTTTACAGTCTTCTAGGAAATAGAATAGCTTAAAGACATTTAATTTGCCATTGTGAGGAACAGGAAGACGGTGGATTCAGAATAGATCTAAATTTAGAGATCTCTGTTGGATGCCCTATATCGATAATAGGTTTAGAATCCCATAATAATCAGTGATATATCTAGTCAACGCATTTAATAGAGCCTAGAGGTAGATCCAGGTTCTGCTACAAGTGTGAAAAAGTAAAGGCATGTAGTGCTATCTGAGGTGTCCCAACATAATTGAGGCATTCACAAGATTCTGCCAGTTATGGCAAAGGTCCTACAAGATACTTACATCCTTCTGGCACAGCAGTTGGCAGGCAGGCAGGGTGCCCTGACCCATCATGATGGAAGCCTGAGACCTGCAGTTAGTCAGTTGAACCCAATCTCACTGGCTGATAAGATCTATTAATTTCCTAGGTCCTCTATTCAGTGGCCTAAACATAGGCTGTATAGTGTCATTTGAGTCACTGCTGGCTGTCTGCAGATGCTGCAATACAGCAGAGCAGTTTCACAGAATCAGAAAACATCTGAGATTGTAAGAAACATCTTGACATCATAGTATCACAGAATGGTTTGGGTTGGAAAGGACCTTAGAGAACATCTAGTTCCCTTCCACTGCCTCCTGTTGCTCAAAGCCCTGTCCAACCTGGCCTTGAACACTTCCAGAGAGGGGGCAGCCACTTCTCTGAGAAATCTGTTCCAGTGTCTCACCACCCTCACAGTAAAGAATTTCTGAAGGGAAGCTGCTACAAATACACTTGAAATTGCTAATGTAAAGGGACCTGTAATATAAGACATTTAGTTTTAACATTAGACATCACTGGTATTTTACTAGGTTTTGGTTTGTTTTTGTTTTGGGGTGTGGGTTTTTTTTTTTTCCCCCCCCTGTATTTTTCCTGTATTTTGCTGTAATGTATATAATCTCATTTATACTTTTTCCTAACAACCCTCTGTACTCATTACCACTTGTAAGATGTTTTGAAACCTTTAACTCCTTGCCTAGTAAAGATAAGACAGACCTTGGACAGTCTGAAAAACTCCCTGAGTACATCCCTAATAGCAGGAGCCTAAAAAAATCAAGTGCCTAAGAAGACCCAGTGTCAAGATACGTGCTGAAAGCTGGAACAAACAAGAGCTGAAGGATGGATGAAGTAACTCTATGACCATATGTGGACACTAGAAACCTAAAGTTTACTGACGGACAGTGTGAGAAAGGCTATGTGGACCCCTAAGGAGGGGAGAACACCCTCATTCTATTTTTACTATGCATGCTCAGACTATGTAAATGAATTCTGAGAACATTAGCATAAGGCTGCCTTTTCTAAGATATCTAACACATATGTATGCTTTTTGTGTATATTAGAGAGCTTTGCTACTGTGTGGCATTCATGGTGGAGCAATCCCCAGTGCTGCCCAGTGCTGTGAATAAAGAATACCTGCTGAACAGTAATACTCAATTCTGACTGTTAAGTGAAACTCTTTGTTTCATTTATCCCTTATATGTAATCTAAATTTACCCTCTTTCAGTTTAAAACTGTCACCCCTCATCCTATCACTACACTTCATGATAAAGAGTCCCTCTCCATCTTTCCTGTAGCCCCCTTTAGGTACTGGAAGGCCACTATAAGGTCTCCCCAGAGCCTTCTCTTCTCTAGGGTGAACAACCCTATGTCATGGTTTTAACGCAGCTGGCAACCAAACATCATGCAGCTGCTCACTCACCCTCCCCCGCATGGGGAATGGGGGGAAAGAATTACAGGGGTAAAGGTAAGGAGACTCGTAGGTAGACATAATTTGAAATAAAAAGAGTTTAATAATATAAATGAAATTTTTAAAATAATATAGAAAAGACAAAGGGGTAATGCACAATGTGGTTTCTCACCACCTGCTGACTGATACCCAGCCCGTTCCCATCTAGTGATCCCAGAGAAGCCAAGATCCCAAAACACCCATCCTGGAAGTGAGAGACCACCCTCCTTCCCAGCCAATGCTACTCTATATACTGAGCATGATATTATATGATATGGAATATTTCATTGACCAATTTAGGCACATTGCTTTGACTCTGCTCCCTTCCAGCATCTTGTGTACCTGCATACTAACAGGAGATGGGAAGTTGGAAGTTCAGAGAGGCAGCCAAGCGTGCTGATTCTCCAGAACAGACTTGAAAGATTTTCCCATAAGTTTTCCCATAAGCCTTTGGGTCATTTCTGCCAACACGTCCACGTACCCTGGATACCTTAGGGCATGGAATCTTAGAATAGCTGAGGTTGGAAAAGAACTTTAAGATCATTGAGTCCAATCATTAACCTAACACTGTCAAGTTCACCATTAAATCATGTCCCTAAGTGCCACATCCACAGGTCTTTTAAGTACCTCCAGGGATGGTGACTCAACCACTTCCTTGGGCAGCCTGTTCCAATTCTGGACAACAAGAATTGAATTCTTTCTGTGAATAAATTTTTCCTAATATCCAGTCTAAACCTCCCTTAGTGCAACTTGAGGCCATTTGCTCTTGTTCTATCTATCGTTAGTTGGGAAAAGAGACTGACCTTGCTACAATTTCCTTCTAGGCAGTTGTACAGAGTGACAAGATCTACCCCGAGCCTCCTTTTCTCCAGGCTAAGCAATCCCAGTTCCCTCAGCCGCTCCTCATAAGACATGTGCTCTAGAGCCTTCACTAGCTTCATTGCTCTTCTTTGGACATGCTCCAGCACCTCAACATCTTTATTGTAGTGAAGGCCCTAAACTGAACACAATATTCAACCTGTGGCCTCACCAGTTCCAAGTGGGG
>NW_020799092.1:52640276-52666701 GCF_003259725.1 Athene cunicularia
GGGGGGGGGGGGGGGGGGGGGGGGGGGGATGGACATTTACTTCCCTGGCCATGCTGGCCATGCTATTTCTGATACCATCCAGGATGCCATTGGCCTTCTTGGCCACCTGGGCATACTGTCAGTTCATATTCAGCCTGCTATTGACCAACAGCCCCGGGTCCTTTTCCACTGGGCAACTTCCCAGACACAAGCCTGTAGAGTTGCATGGGGTTGTTATGACCCAAGTGTAGGACCCAGCACTTGGCCTTGTTGAACCTCACACAACTGGCCTCAGTCCATTGATACAGCCTGTCCAGATTCCTCTGTAGAGCCTTTCTTACCTCAAGCAAGTCAACACTCCTGTCCAACTTGGTGTCATCTGCAGATTTACTGAGGGTACACATGATCTCCTAATCCAGATTATTGATAAAGATACTAAATGTGATTTGCCCCAATACTGCTTGATAATGGACAAGCCACAGGTCTGTACTTCCACACTGAGAAAACAATGTCAAATTCATACAGTTTATGACATGAGCTTCTGTAAAGTAACTTGAAGTTTTTTCATGAAAGACGGTAAAAATGCAAAAAAAACGGATTGTGCTGGGTTTGTGTGGTAGGGTTTTTGGTAGTGGGGGAGGGGCTAGAGTGGTGGCCCCTTGTGAGAAGCTTCTTGAAGCTCCTCCGATTCCAAGTCAGAGCTGCCTCTGGCCAAGATGGAGATAATTAGTGATGGTGGACACAATTCTGTGATAACGTGTTTAAGAAGGGGAACCTGAGGAGGGGTTGAAGACTTGTGACGAGGAGTTACAAGATGGACACCTATGCAAACACCAAGGTCAGTGGAAAGAAGGAGGAGGAAGGAGGGAAGGTGCTCTGGAGCATGGTACCCCCCTGTATCCCATAATGAGATGTCTGGGCTGTGCCCCCTACCACCCATGGAGGCCCATGGTGGAGCAGAAATCTGCCTGTGGCCTGTGGAGGACCCGACACCAGAGCAAGTGACTGAACCCAAAGAAGGCCAGGTTCCGGAAAGAAGAAGTCCCTGCTGTTATAGTTCAGCACTGGGAGGACTGCAACAAGTGGGGGTGACCCATGCCGGAGCAGCCTGGGAACAGCTGCAACCTGTGGGAAGAACTCTCAACAGAGAGAATTCATGGAGTACTGGAATTTTGTACATGAAAGATAACACTGCAAAGACAAGTGAAATCGTACTAACAACATAGCTTTAAGGTAAACTAAGAGTTATTTGGGAAAAAAAGGGGTCATAAAAATATTGATTGATTTTCTAATGTATTTTAATATGGATCCTCTTCAGTCTCCTTTATATTCAGTTATAGCATTTTGGAAAGATGGGAAGATGCATGAAGAAATGCGGTGCCATTGAAACAGAGCATCAGCAGAGTTAGAACAGTGATCAGGGACTTAAGTTTTAATCTGTGGGATTGATTGAGTCACCAGTTAGAGTATCATTAAGTGTAGGATGTGCTTCTAGAAGTACTGAAAATCCCTTCGTGCTGGCTGTTGCAGAGACTTAGAAGTCTAGCAGTCACACATGGCAATACAATCTAAACATATATTGATGTACAAAAAACAAAAAACAAAAACAAAAAAAAAAAACCAAAAAAAAACACACAACAAAAACACTATGATTTTGAAAGGGTGAAGCACAATATATTACTAGCTACGAAGCATGAGCAGGCACGTTTATGTGTTTTGTGGTGCTCCTGAGATGTAGAATAAAAATGTATCTAACAAATGTATTAAGTATGTAGAAAAAAATATCAAAGGAGCATCATTTAACTTCTAGTCAAGGTCATTCAAGGTATATGCTGAGGTGTTCAGCTGTCTCAAAGACTTCTTTGAACCCAGACTTTTGATTATGGTATAAACACTTCTTTTACTATCAAAGTGATGTTAGAAAAATGAATAAATAAATTTGTTCTTCATTTAGAATATTCTTCCCCGAGGGTCTGAGATTAAAGACAAATTGTGTGCTCTTTTGTCTCTATAATACACTTTCCACAAAAACAATACATGCAATACATGCTTCCGTATCCTTTCTGGGGTGTTTATATGTAATATATTATATTGTTGCCAAATAATGTCTTGACATTTCAAAAGGGTGTTTTTCAAGTTCTTTGAGTTGCTGAATGTGTCTGAAGGACTGTTTGGGAAAACAGTCCCTCCTTCTTATGCCATGCAGCAATAAAATTCATTGGAGAAAAACAAACACTTTGATGTTTTAATGAAATGATAATGCTGTGTAATCCACATGAGGAAGCAGTCTTCAAAACACATTCTGAATTATCCTATGTAACACTCATACAGTTGCATAGTCCATCATCAGACTTTATCTGGGAAAGACAAGACCTGAAAATATTAAAATTTAAAAGGCACATTTGCAGAGAATATGTAATGAGTTCAAGAAAGATGATTGCAGTCATCTATTGTAAAGAACATGTGTAATAAAAAAATGAGAACATATTTCAGGAAGAGACAGAAGCAGTAAAATCTTTATTAATACTCATAAAATCTAAGTGTCAGAAAGCAGCATAGAAATCAATGAGATTAAGCAAAAGTCAAAAGGCAGATATCAGGGATTTCAAATGCAGACACGATAGCATAAACAGAAGAATGTGCAGATTTTTAAAGCAAGCAAAGCAAGAGAAGCAATAGTATATTGTGAACAGTTCTTTGTTTAGGTTCACAAGGACAGGGAGAACAGAACTAAATACTGTTCTTCCCATGCATAAACTAAATATAAGATCTTCTTACATATATTAACTTTTGGATAAGGAGTAGGGAGAACATGGAGGTAACTAATAAAAAGACATATTTAAATAGAAAAAAATATTAAAGAAGTTTCTAAAATGAGAAGAAAGCTTTTACTGTAGACTGAATGTATTAAACTTGACATTTAATATGTCATTGTAGTTCCATTACAAATGTTGGACCTAGGCCCTGGTGTGGAAACAATGTGTCTGGAGAAAAAAAGAAGCTCTTTCCCCACAAAGTGATGTACACCACCTGTGATCCTGTCAGTACAGGCATAGAATGACAGCTCCCTCTCTTGTAAATTTACATCTGTAAAGATATATTACTTATGTCTATTTAAAAAAAAAAAACAACAACAACTTCATATATCTTGAAAATAATATGGTAGTAATAAAAAGAAGATACTTCCCTTTGCATATGCAAAAATATTTCAAGCATAATATTAAAAAAAACAAATTCAATAAAAAATTATCTGGATGGTAATGTCAGGAAAACCAAATCCTTCCTTGTCAAGAATCAGCAAGAACAGACTAATATCAGTCTCTTTACCTAATGTAAAGCATAGAGAAACTCAGAATTTTCCCACCAAAGAACAAAGATTTGACAAATGGAAGAACTTTAGAGGTCTGATGTTAATATATGTAACTATAAACTTACCATAAAGAATAATATATTAAAAAGAAAACAGCAAATTCATTTAAAGAGTAAACAAAATGTTACAAAGCAGTATCAGTGAATAATAGTGCTTTTGACCAGGAAAATATCCCAAGGGTTCTGCCAAGTCATAAATACTTCAGTTACCTTCAGTTTTACATGATATTTGATAAGGTAAAATGAGTGCATTGACTTTATGCTGTTCAGCACTAACACAGGCAATCCATAATATTCATCTGGAGGACCTAGCAGACCATATATACAAGGGTAAATTTAAAATATGGACAGGCAAGCTGGGCCCTTTATTTTACTATGGATATTTGTGCAAGTGATAAGCTGGGTCAGATCCTGTTCCAAATTAAAGGATACAAATCTCTAGTGTTTAATAGACATGACATCAGGTTTGCCAATCAGAAGAGCCACAAAGATTAGCAGATGATTCTTCTTTGTAGAAACTATCAATAGACAGGTGCCATCTCCTACACTGCTGGAATGTGGTGTTGCACAAATTCTCCGGTTCAGAGATTCACCACCAAAACCAGTTCTATGTCTATATTATATTATAGATACAATACTAAGGAATGAAGGACAAAATTCCTTCTTTCTGAAACATATTTCCAAATATATTAAGATAAATGGGTAAAGATGGCCTTCAGATTTGCTTAGAAAAGGTACTGGAAAGTGAAGATGAGCTTGAATTGAATCCAGTACCATACTGGCAGCATTATAGGGAATGTTATTCAGTAGGCAGACATAAATTATATCTACTGGAAGGATGTGTAAGCAGTAAATTCACACTTGTAAATCACATCAGTATCTAACATAGTAGGACCAAAGTAAAATGTCGAGTTTCAGTAAATTCAGAGATGCAGAAGAAGGAAGTTTAAAAAAGGTGTGTTCTGACCCAAACAGTGTTTTGATTTTAACATATTCTGATTTTCTTTTTTCAGTGGGAGGTGAGCTCTCTAATTTCATAAGAAACTGAGATCCTGGGAAACAAGCAGAGCATGTGGCTTGATGTGGTGTGAATGAAATACAATTCATTAGTCATTTTTAGAGAATATAATGCTCATTTCTAACCTCTTGGTCCATGGAGATAAACTTTAATAGAATGGAATTCCCTTAGCTCTAAAACCTCTCCTCGCATTAGTAACAGCCAGTCATCAGCTTTCTCTTGGAGACTGAAATCAACAGAAAAAGCTCAGGCTTTGATGTATGGCCTGTAGGGGTAAATGTTGAGGGTCTCTCCACCCCCTTTTTTTTTTTTTTTTTTGTGAATTTAATTTGTAACTGGAAGATAAATTCACTGATATGTTTTGATTCTTTCATGCTTCTGCAGTGGGACAAAGTAGCTTTGAAAAGGTCTGCATTGACAGACATAAACTTACTTTAAGTAGGAAGTTGTGGCAGGCTTGCAGCTGCTTTTGTACTGCTGAAGGACAGTGATAAATCTGGCCCTGTGTTTCTAGTCATTGTGTCAGCCCCAGGAATTGTATAACAAAGCTGAAGAGTATATATTCAGCTATACCACAACCTATGAGATTGTGATAAATATCAGAAATAAGAGAATCTGAAAAAAAAAATTTAAAAAAAATCAAAGCAATGTAAATCATAAAGTATTATTCTGTAAGGTTATTTTGAAACATACACAGCTTTCCTCCTTTCTTTTCCATTTCTATTAGCACAGCAACCTGATGAGTTTCTATTTCTTCAGAAGAATGTAAGCTAGGTGGTACCCAAATATTCCCCCATGAAACTGTCAGTGGAACCAGTTCTTATCTCAGTGCCTTTGATAGGAAAAATTATTGAGAAGTTGAGAAAATTTTCCTATGAATCAATGCTCCTTCATCAATAAATGGAGAAGGTGCTGCTCAATAGCAATTTGTAAAGTACCTTTTTCATGATGATTCCTTAAACTAAGATAACATTTATAAGCATTGCATTAATAATGATTCCTAGAAGTAGGCTTCTGAATAAATTATCTCTTTTATAACATGTTGACGAGAAAATGACTCTGAAATACTCAATAAATTATTTAGTGGCAATCTTTAACTATGTGGTTGAAGTGATGATTTTTAAACAGCCCTCAATCAGGAAAATTTCCTTTGCAAGAGGAAATACCATGTTTTTCAAAAATCCAGCCTTTGCATATAGATTTATGATGTATATTGTGGGTGTGCACAACACTTGTACACATTCAAAGCTGGGAAAAAAATGGTCAGGATAGCATGGCACTATGCCTGCACCAGCTGAGACCAGATGCAGTGCCACACTACTGCTGTATGAACAAGATTTTTCAGGCTCAAATGATGTCAGGTTGAACTAATATGTCTGCTATAAAGAGCAAAAACATATTTTCTGTTAGAAACCATATCAGATATTCAACTAAATATCCCTACTACTCTTTTTTTTTTAATTTAAAAGCATGCCCATTAATTAGTTTATGATTCAAAATCAGTTAAGATCTTGTGGCCTTTTAAGAATTTTGACATCTGTGTCAGTCTTCATTTTGTCCCAAATTATCATAGAAATGGAATAAAACAGATGTTTTGACTTCTGTCATTAACATTCATTGAAATTTTGTGCATAAACCATATCTGAGGAAATTAGGTTGTAATTTAGCTTCTCTCTAATTGTTATGATTACATAAACTATAGACAGGTCAGGCTAACAGCACATGTAACTCATCAGTGTGACTACTGTGACAACAGAGGTAGTAGCTAGTCACCCTTACCCTCTTTTAAAACTAATTTGCATGCAGTAATTCAATTTGTTTCAATGAATGACTGCTATTAACGTGCCAAGAATTCTGATTTGTAGGTTTTTCATTCAACTGTTGATGCTTTTTAAAGGTTCTGTGGCCAATTGCTTTTTGGGCACTTGGGCATGAATAACACTTTACAGCACTGCTGCCCTGTCAATACTGCTTAAATTACTCTACATCAGGGAAGAAACTGAAAAAGGAACACGGGGGAAATCCTTCAATGCAAGAGACAATAAACTTGTCTGCAGAGACATTAGAACTGTCTTTGCCCTCTCTTTAGACTATAGACTACTCTAAAAGCAGGGAGAAATAATATGAGGACAATAAAAATGAAAAATCAGATTAATACCATTTGGGACTACAAACAGTGAAATAAATTGGTGCCCTTTTTTTGCCAGTACCACAGAAATTAGTTAAGTGAGCACTTCCAGGTTATAAAATGCTTAATTTCCTGTAAAGGTCATTAGGTTTGGCATAATCATAACAGCTCCCCATTAAATTAATGATGAACATTTCCATTCTAATCCAAATTTTCATTAAGTTTTGTTTCTTGAATTATATAAAATAACATTATATTAAATTAATCATGTTAAGTGATTTAATATTATTTTGTGGTTTTTTACTAGAACTTTATTTTATATATAGACATTATGCATTATATATAGCCATTTATATTATGTATATGTGAATGCATATAGAATATTTATATACTAGGTGAATTCAAGCTGCAGCCAAACATCTAGTTTAAGATTTTTCTTCTAATCAGTATATATATATATTCTCTGAGGAAATTTTTATATTTATTTACATTTTGAAAACCTAAGGTTAATGAAATAGCTATGTGGGAGACTCAGATGAAAAGGCTGATGATTATATAGTTGTTACTGCTTGATAGTCCAGATGGTACTATTAATTATTATTAATCATCTATATAGTACTATGAACATAAGTGCCATTGTATGAAAGATAAATTGTCTGTGCTGAGGAGATCATAATAACAAGCTATACAAAAGAAACAAAGAGAAAGCATGGGACACATGGGAAGCTATAGAGAGAGAATAGTGATGAGTAATATAGAGAAGATTGCTTAAAAAAACGAGTTCTCCGAAAGGGTTTAAAGGAAGAGATAAAGGTATATGGTCTATTCACAGGGCTGCCAGAGACCTCTTGGGTCAGCTCCCTGCAGACAAATCAAACATGATATCACTTTCATAAACTCTCCAAGTTCTGTCTTTAAAGCATTTGGGGGTGAATTGTCCTCAGTACTTGTGCCTGCAAGACTGACCCAGAACTGTGCTCTGAGAGTTAGAACCCATCTTCTCTTCCAGTTTCCACTTACTCATAGCCAGTTGATAGCCACCTGTTCCCATGTCAGCCTGATCTTTTATCTTAAGAAGTAGTTCTCCCTCACATGCTTGCCCCCATGACATACTCATATACAGTAACAATATCTTCCCTCATGTTTCATTTTGCTGGATTAATATCTTTCCCTGAGAGATATGTTCTTCATTACCCTGAAAAACCCTACATCCCTTCTCTCCAGCTGTTGTGAATTAAGTTCATCTTTCCTTAATATGTTGACCAAAATGGAACATGATATTAGAGTTGAGATCTCAGCAGGGCCTTTAAAATGACAGAGACATTTCACCCTGTCAGTTCAGCTCCTGGGAGCACCTCTCCAGATATACTATAGAATCACTAGTGAATTTTCATGGTCATTTCTCTGTGATAGGAGATAGCAGTTCTGTAATCCTGTCACTAGCTAGCACAACTAGCTAATCATTTCCCAGAGGAAGTATGTCCTAGCAGATATTCTTTTTGCTACTCCCTACATTAGGATGCTCCAGCAAGTGGACAAAATTAGGCTACAAGAATGCTTGTCAGATGCCAGTGATGTTATAGTTCCCAAAAAGGCCCTAAAATGTGACTGACTCCTCTACATACTGCACACAACTGCAAGATGGATATTTCTGTTACCTCATCCAAAAGCATCATCACCAAAGGGTGATAGGAACTCAGAACTAAATAGAAGAATCATCATATGCAAATTTCTATTAGCATGATACCATATTGATCTGGCCTTTGATTACAATTCAGACTAAAAGGGTCATTTTAAAAAAGCATGAAAAATATCAGTTAATTTCAATGTTTTATTCCTGGCTTTCTTGTTTCAGTTAAGGTCAAAAACAGTAGCATCAAATTCCTGAAAGAAACATTGTGACTTTATTCACCATTTGGTTAAATAAGTTCCTGACATGCTATTTATACAGCATTCAGTGTTCCCTATTAGAAAAAAGTTAGTGGTATATGCACATACTGTTACTGACTTTAAGGGCTAGATCTTGCTATTAGATTTATCTGTGAGTTCCACTGTACTATCCAAGGGTTATAGCTCTATCTTTCAGAGATTTCAAACAGCTGTCTTTGAGACATGTGCAGTAAGATGCACTAAATTTCTGCTTTACAAACAGAACAATGCTAACTATTGGCTCTGAAAAACTGGCATTGTTTTTCAAGTTTGAAACTTAGATGGAAGAGTATTTCTTTTCCTTACCAAGCATAAACGTATGTGTATAGGTATATATATATGTATCTATACACCTCCTTTTTTATCTAGATCATACTGCCACGACTCTAGACATTAGAGAAATTCAAGTAGGCTTCCTATAAGGACCATTCAAGGGACACTACTAGGGAACCTGGTCCCTGAAGAATGCCTTAGTTTATCAGTTCTTGGTTAACTTTAAGGGAAGAGATTTATTATTCCTGAGAATTTGGGAAGACAAGCTGACAGTTTAAGCCACTATATATGGAAATTTGGTCTGCTTTTCATTTGATTATTTTACCTTATTATTGGTACTTCTTTAATAAGTAGCTTGTGTTTGATCCTAAGAAAAGCAGTGGCTAAAATACAACTCTATGAAGATTATACTTTCATGCATTTGTGAAGATCAGGCTTTGTTTGATTCTATGTTCATGGTGCTAAGACAAATGTAGAGATTATGCTGTCTCTGCTTCTTTCACAGGGTAAAATGTCAGCTATTAGGATGGATCCCTGGTAATGTTTTTGTAGCTAATATTAGATGTTTTGTAGAGTAGTCCCAGGAAGTAGCAATACAACTGTTAAAGCAAATCAAATGCTTTTAATTTTATGACCCAGAAAAACAAACTAAACTTTTTGTGTGTTTTAGCATTTGTGAAAATGTTAATGAAATTTTCCTGGACAGTTTGTCATGGAAGAGAAATGTCATAGATAGTACAGGTGAAACATCACCAATAATGACCTAAGAATTTGCTATAGCTTGGCCCTTGTGTTTGAGTGCATTTCTGGTCTAGCAGCTAGTGATTGTGTTTTCCACAGAAAGCAGGGGAGATGTTGCTGTTGCATGACGAGGTTGTGAGACAAGACGCACACCTATATGGTTAACAGTCAAGCTCCAACGTTTATTAGAAAAACAAGTCCTTATATATTCTTGTACATTCTAAAAATAACAGCAAATCTGTATGTTGCTCTAGCACATGCTCATTTCAAAAACTAGTTCCTCCCAGCACTTTCGATAAGGACTACTAACTGCATGCAGCCGGTAGATAAGTTTCTCTTTTGTTATTTTAAGGAATCCCTTCTTAATCTATATCTTCCCTAACAAGCACAAATTCTTTTGCTTTTGGTCGTCATTAATCTAGACACCGTTAGTCTTCTAACACAAATGCCCCATTAATTTAGACATCATTTATCTTCTAACCCAAATGCTGATGATACTTTTACATTGTCAGTGACGCAGAAGGTTCGCGACCAGGCATACGCACCCAAATGTTGCCACTGTGAATAACATGGCTGTGAATGAATGCCAGTAAAAACTTTATACATCAGCTTGTATTTTCTTTGTTTTGAAATATATAATTACATTTGAGTGGATGTATATAGTCATGAAAATTTAAAACCTTATAACAAATGTTTAAATTCTCAATAAAGGCAATAAGTGTCATATTAATTAAATTTCTTGTTGCTATGTGAAAAAACATTACTATTTTTATCATGGTGCTAATATATAGTGTTGTGGCATTACAATGGCTTGCATATAGTTATCAGGTATTAATTGCCATCTGTGAAAAAGTGATTTTATTCTGTAGATATTATATCACACTCTGTTTTCATTTCTGAAGTACATTGTTGACACCAACTTCCAGGCTGAAGTAGAAGATCAGCAGGAATTTTCTCTACTTCAAAGAGATGACCTTGCATTGTTCGACATCAAGTTATTAGGATTGAGCTATCCAGATGAACTGGAGATTTCAGTTTGGAGACATGTTCAGGAGTAATCATACAAAATATATTGGTATTACAAGAAACTAACATCAGTATGACTTTGTAACTCAAAAATGAGTGCACAGTCCATGAACTTCATAGCCAGGCAAGGTGCTATACGATCATAATAAAAAAGTAATTACTTCTTCTAGAAATGGTGTGCTGTTATACATTTTTATAGTAGGATTTTAAGGAAAAAAAATACTGTATCTATTATGCAGTACCATTCAGTATAAAAATTACTCTCAAAATTTATAGTTATATTTTATCATCAATAGTTAAATATGAAACAAATTAATATATTTTTCCTCTGTAGAAATAGAACAGAGTGCTTTCCTCCACTTACTCTTTCTTCACCATAATTTTTCACGTGAAAGCTGCCATTTTTAAATCAAGCTCTGTAATAGAATGTCTTTACATTTGACATAAGTCTGCTTTTCACCTATTTCACACTTTTTTTTTCTTTTTGAAAAAAAGGACAAAGCAGGTTAAAGCTCAACTGATATCAATTAATTCTGTGATTGTAACTTAAAATAAAATCTTCAGATGTTATTTTGATAACACAGGTAACATTTTGCACTTGTGTTCTTCATGGACATAATATTTAAGCAAGGTTTTAGAGATATGTGGACTTCACCTTGAGGTCTGTGTTTACCCAAATGACTATATTAGACAGGGATGCTACCTGATGTTTTCAGTAACTCCAGTCAAAGCAGCTGTGTGTGAAATGTCAAATTGCTTTGTGCATGCACAGATTACCAGAACATGTAGGATTCATCTGCGTATGGGCAGTAACCCTTTGTGGTGGGTTGACCCTTGCTGGATGCCAGGTGCCCACCAAAGTCACTCTATCACTCCCCTCCTCTGCTGGACAAGAGAGAAAAAATGTAACGAAAGGCTTGTGGGTGGAGGTAAGGACAGGGGGAGACCATTCATCAATTACCATCATGGGCAAAACAGACTTGACATGGGGGAAAAAAAAAAAACAAAAACAAACAATCAAATCAGAGTAGGATAATGAGAAATAAAACCCAAATCTTAAAAGCACCTTTCTTCCACCTTTCCCTTATTCCCAGGCTTAACTTTGCTCCCAAATTCTCTACCTCCTCCCCTTGAGCAGCACAGGGGGACAGGGAATGAGGGTTGCAGTCAGTTCATCACATGCTATTCTTCTGCTCCTTCCTCCTCAGGGAGGACTCCTCACACTCTTCCCCTGCTCCAGTGTAGGATACGTCCCATGGGAGACAACCCTCCATGAACTTCCCCAACAGGAATCCTTCCCATGGGCTGCGGTTCTTCACAAACTGCTCCAGCGTGGTTCCCTCCCAGGGGCGCAGTCCTTCAGGCACAGACTGCCCCAGCGTGGGTCCCCCACGGGGTCACAAGTCCTGCCAGCAAACCTGCTCCAGCGTGGGCTCCTCTCTCCACGGGGCCACAGGTGCTGCCAGGAGCCTGCTCCAGCGTGGGCTTCCCACGGGGTCACAGCCTCCTTCAGGCATCCGCCTGCTCTGGCGTGGGGTCCTCCCTGGGCTGCAGGTGGAGATCTGCCCCGCCATGGGCCTCCACGGGCTGCAGGGCACAGCTGCCTCACCGCGGGCTGCACCGCGGGCTGCAGGGGAACCTCTGCTCCAGAGCCTGGAGCAACAACTCCCCCTCCTTCTTCACTGACCTGGTGTCTGCAGAGCTTTTCTCTCACATAGTCCCACTCCTCTCTCCTGGCTGCAGTTGCTGTTGTGCAGCAATTTTTGCCCTTTCTTAAATACATTATGGCAGAGGCACTATCACCATCACTGATGGGCTCAGCCCTGGCCAGCAGTGGTTCTGTCTTGGCACAAGCTGGCATTGGCTCCATCCGACATAGGGGAAGCTTCTAGAAGCTTCTCAAAGAAGCCACCCCTCTAGCCCCCCTGCTACCCAAACCTTGCCACATAAACACCATACACCCTTCTTTGTGTATTTGTCATGTTGGACAAAGGCCCTGGGTTTATATGTGCCAGGAAATACCATACCATTTAGGATATTTATCAGTCATAGCATCAGATGGGAATCTTGGGGATCTAGAACACCAGATTTTACCTATAATTAGAGAGTATCAGACTTAGTACCATAAAATGTCTCACTGAAATTCAGGAATTTTCATTCAACTTAAGCCATTTCTCATTTTCAAATTTCTCCCTCTCTCAATGAATTTTTCAGATTTTGATGAAGGAATGTTACTGGGTGGGGGGGAAATGGCAAAAATGAATCTGAGACAAATTAGCAGGTTCTGTAATTTGCTGACCTAAAAGCAATTTTTAATCATACACTTGAACTTCAGTGATGTTCCTTGACATTATTCCCTAAATAAGGAAATTCTACTTTTATGGGTTACATTTTTGACTTTTTTTGCAGTATCCTGTGAAAATCATTGAATTTGAGTAATCTTCTGCCAAATCTTTATATATATATATATATATATATATATATATATGAAAGCTTGTACATTAAGGTTTGCACATTTTTACTCAAGCATATATTAAATGTTGCATCCTATACATGTAGGAACCTAACATAAAACTAACATTTTATACTTCTTGCAATTTTCTATTAGCTGAGATGGTTATTTTTTAGTAAAGAAATGTGTTGATTCAAAATTCCCATCTTCCTCTAAATCATTTTTCTTCTAAAGGAGATGCCCATTTTGAATCACATCCTTCCATCATCTCTCACTTCCTTGTTACTGCAAAACAAAAATAATACAAGTCTGGGGAACAAACCAACCAAGAATCCTTTGCACCACAGTCCTTCCAAGGAACACTAGAGAGAGATCAAAGAAATTTTGACAAGACTATATTCCAGGCTGCTTAATCTCTCAATTCAAGCAAACAAATATATGGGCCATTTCTAAACAAAACAGTAGTCCAACTCTTTCCACATCTATTTAGGACTGCACTGTGGACATATTTGTATGGAGGGGTGCAGCCTGATTAAAGATATCCCAGTAAACTTCCCACAAAACTTCTCTGTGGAAAGGTCCACATTTGTTGGATATGAGACAGCTCAGGCTCATAGTAGTGCAGCTACATGGCCACAGTCAATATCTCTTCTCAGAATAATGTTTTCCTTATTCACTTAAGAGCCTTCTCAGGAAGAACAGATCTTTCTCAATCCTTCCAATAACGATGTATGTTCAAATTCATTTTGGGAGTAATATTTTTCCTTTTGAAATTCCATTTTACAATAATTATTGCTCAGCTGATGTAAATGGTATTACTTCAGTGATTCCAAGAAACTGCATCAGTTTACATAATAATGCTCTGACTGGTATTGTCAGCCACTTTTGTCCATTTCATTTCTACTTTATTTGCATGCCTTTGTCCATGCTTCTAATAGTAACTAATCAATGTGTCTTCATTATTTCTCCAGATAGTTCAAACTGTAAATTTCACTGGTCCCAAAGCCTATCTTTTAACTATAACTTGGCTGCATTCCTCTTTATTTTTAACCTATGCCTTTCAGTCTGATCATAATAACTCTTAAACTTAAATTTATGATTTTTATACCATGATGTTTTGTGTAACATTTTGGTTTGGTCTGATCTAGAGACAACAAACATAGTTTCTAGCCAATGAAAACATATTTTTGTTGGTATCCCTTGTGTTGAATTATTTAATAAAAATGAAGTTTTTGTTATAATCTTTCAAGAATTATTCTCATTTTTTCTTGTGTACCTCCAAGGGTTTGTACAAATCAGACCCCATAGAGTTTGTAACATTATTTGGAGTGGACAATGGCTAACATCTGCATTTTTACCTCATTTTCACTGAGAAATATCTTTAATCTCTTAGAAACAAATTGTAAATCATTAACCATAAAACTGACTCTTCAGAAAAGCCATGCACTTTCAAAGTCAAGCTGCTAAAACGTCTTATCAGACAATGATTCCTGCCTAAATCGTCTGAGTAATAATTATGCTAAGTACACTGCTGGTCCTCCTCCACAAGGCTTCAAAACCTTCTCCTATGAACACCATGGTGACAGTCTGGACCTTTCTCCTGGGGGTACCAGAGAATAAGGCCCTGTTACCTAATTCCTTGTGGGACAGAACCAGAGCATTTTCATTCCTCAATTGTTTAGACATAAATTTATTACAAAGATAGCTGAACAAATCAAGGGACATCACGCTCTCTAAAAATCCAAGGAAATTTAATGTAGTCTGAGCTTTGCCCCAGTACACCCTGATCCTCATAGAGCAAAATGATGGGTACAGTCTACTTCCCTAAACAATATAAACTTTCCATCCCCACCAACTCTTGTAAACTAAAGCAGCTTGTGATACAATTAGAAAGATAAAACCCATTATATAAGATAGCAAACCTGGATAAATTTATCAAATTGACACTATTTCTACTTTGTTTCAGTACAATAGTCCTGCATCTGTTCATTGCTTGTGTAGTGAAAAAATGACTATGTTTTCTTCAATGCTTTTCTCTGGAGATCCATAATGCTCAGACCACACTTCGTTTGGAGGAATTTCCATTAAATCAATTCCATCTTCATCGTTAGTGATTTTCTTGTTACATCATCAGATCCAATTACACAAATCATGCCTTTTCAATTAACTACAATTACCTTAATTAGATGAGAATAACAACAAGAAAAAAAGGAAAACCACTTTCAAAGTTAATCAAGTTACTGTATCCTTATTTACAGACTGTAATCAGGCCACTGTATGTTTCAGTCCAGTTTCCAGCTTCAGCACAAGTCAGCCTCAAAGAACCTTAGAACAGTAGCAATATACAGTCAGCTCAATTTGTAGAGAGAAATCATGGGTTTTATTAAACTTAGAGATCAGTGTAACCTGACAGGTAGATGTAAAGCAGGTAACTTTCCCTACGTAGCCAGTGACAAGAACTCAACCCCAGAGCTATGGTCTAGTTTCCTGAACCTGCTATTTATCCCTTTCGCAAAGACAAATAGCACACTCAGGAGGATGCCTCGTTCCGTTTTAGGCTCGAGTTAAAGTAATTTAAATCCTTTACAACTATGAGAATAAAACTTATCTTAAAGGAAAGCCGAGAAGGCAGTCATACTCAAACCCAAATCTTGGCTGTTTACTCCAAGATTATAGCTTGCATTACATAACAGTTCCATCAAATCCACTCTATGAAAATGTCCCTTCCTTCCCACTATTTTATTTTCTTTCTACAGCGTGCATGACTGTCTCATTCATATCACAGTATTATTTTGTGTAAACTACTGCAGTATTCTCAGCTGTCTTTTATTTCTGACTTCTAAACACGTAAAGAACTGTTTTGGCTTCTCTTGACCACAGCTTCTTATGGAATGTATAATCTATCTTCTACTGAATTGCCTAGATCAAGTTCCCTGGAGCAAAAATTTCTTCCTAAATGTCTTCCAGGAATACTCTTGATGACTCCTGTGTTTCATCATGATAAAAATTTTTAGCAAAGAGAAAATTTAACACAGTAAAAGACAGAATTTTTCTTGGATATCAATCCAAAATCTTAAACATGGTCCAAAATCAACCTATTATCCAAAACAGTAGTTTTCTTCTCATGGTAAGGTTTCTGTCTTCACATCAGATCAAAACCAAAAGAAGGCAATTTGACACCAAAAAAAAAAAAAAAAGCAAATGAAATTTTAATAAAACAGCTTTTCCTTGAAAAAAAATAAAATAAAATAAAACAATGCAAGGCAATGGTAATTACCAATGAAAATTACCAAAAAAAACCCACAAACAAACAAACAAAAAAAAACCCCAACTATGGTCATATAAACAGTACACAAATTTATATAAAATAAATTCAAGCTTTCCAATCCCTCTCTTGTAGCAACTGACATGTAAAGATAAAATACTGTATGTGAATTTTTACCACTAAGAAGACACTTCTCTGCAGTTTGAGATAACAGTAAGATGGGTGTAAATTTATATGAAAATTGAAGTTCTTTGATGTTGATGAAAATTATTCAGAAGATACTGTAACAAAGATAATAGAGAAAGTCAAGTGCAGCTAATATAAAGGATAACATTCACTGTTCTTTAAAAGATAGGAAGTATACAATAAATGAGAAATCTGGATTCTCAGAACAAGTCAAATATCTCTAACACAAGTTAACATTACAAAGAGGAGATTAGCACAAACCGGTGTTTTGTGTAAAATTTGAGACTTACATGCATTGCTATAAATTGCTATTGTATGAGTTTAATCTTTGTTTTAAATATAGAATAGGACTCTCTTTTCCTTTTATAGGTTTTACATTAATGTAAACTCACAGAGACAATGGAAAATAATAGGTACTCTAACTTTGGAAAACCTGGTAGCTTTTCATTTAACAAATTTAGATAACTAAATGAGGAATTGGACATAATTATTATATTAACACATATTTTTAGGAGTAATTTCCATAATTTCATTCATACTCAGTCCTAAAGCTAGTTTGTTCCAGGATTTGCATCCAACATTATGTATGTTGTTTGGTGTTTACTACTTATATGTCAGTTTACAGGAAAAGAAAGCACAGTTTATATTTTCTTAAAAGGCCAATGATTTCTATGGTATATTTTAAATTCAACGAGTTAATAAATCCCAAGTCTTCATCACTGTCTTGGAGCACTAGTGTTTCTTGTGAATAAATTCTACATTCACTGACTGTGAGCTGCTTCATTTGAAGGGCATTTCTGAAGTTCATGAACTTCATTCCTTTTCAGTGGTTACTAAACTGGAAGCTTTGCTCCTGAAATACTTTAAATACATTCAAACTCCCAATGGAAACATAAGTATCCAAAATAAAAAAATAATTGCCTTCAGACAGGTTTGGTTGAGAGACAAGATGTGTTGGTTTTGGCTGGGATAGAGTTAGTTTTCTTCACAGTAGCTAGGGTGGGGCTGGTCTGGAATTCTGCTGAAAACAGTGTTGATAACACAGGGATGTTTTAATTATTGCTGAGCAGTGCTTACACAGAGTCAAGGCTTTTTCTGCCTCTCACCCCACCCCACCAGCAAGTAGGCTGGGGGTTCACATGGAGTTGGGAGGGGACACAGCAGGGATAGCTGACCCCAACCGACCAAAGGGATATTCTTTACCATATGGCATCACATTCAGCGTGTAAAGCTGGGGGAAGAAGAAGGGGGAGATGTTTGGAGTGATAGCATTTGTCTTCCCAAGCAACCATTATGCATGATGGAGCCCTGCTTTTCTTGGAGAGGGTTGAACACCTGCCTGTCCATGGGAAGTGGTGAGTGAATTCCTTGTTTTGCTTTGCTTGTGCACGTGACTTTGGTTTTACCTATTAAGCTGTCTTCATCTTAACCCACAGAACTTTCTCACTTTTACCCTTATGACTTTCCCCCATCCCACCAGGGGGGAGTGAGTGAGTGGCTGGGTGGGGCTGAGCTGACTGCTGGGGTTAAACCCTAACACAAGGTGACAAAAAATACATATACATGCGATGTTCATTCAGTGATGTTCATTTCATGACACTAATCTAAACCTAGGCTGGAGCACAACCCCCCAAATCATGAGTGAAGCAAATGTAAGAGGCTGGTCTCAACAGCAACAAATTCAATATACGCATCCAGTGAACTGCACTACATCACTAGCTAATGGACACGTAGCCCAAGTTATAGAGTATTGGCACTGATGTACTGTGGGATTGTCTCTTTCCCACAGTAAACTGAATAAAGAATGCATAGTAATGTGAAATGTAATCCAAACTAATACACTAAACCCATATTGCTGTGACAATGATGAGGCATATTGAAGTTTGTATACATTCATCTTCTTTTAGACTATCTATTTCTCATGTATAGCCTATGTCTCCTTTCTTTCCTGAAGAACATATGAAATTTCATTTGCCAGCACTGAAACTATCTGGTCAAACTAACAGTATTTTACCACATTTTTTCACCCAGGATCATGTCCTTACAACATGTTCCATTAGCCAGTATTGGGATTTTAAAGCACAGCTGGCAGGATAATAAAGCTGCAGAATTCTCAAAAGATTAATTTGTTACAGTTGAAATTAAAACAATTAGCTTCATACTACTACCACCCCAACTAGTATGCTGCAAGCATGTTGTTTCTCTCCATCATACATAATTCTTGACAAAAAAGTGGATGCAAAAGTGAAAATATATGGATGCCTTTATGAACAGTAATAAGTGGAGACAAAGCCTATGAAAAATACATTCTGTGTTCCTGAAATACTTCATTCATGTGTGTAGAGAAGATTTGCCTGCCTTTCATTTTAAACATTTATACCTCACTACCAACTTATAGTAATTTATAGCCTAATACCAAGTAACAATATTTTAATAACTCAAATTAAATACAGTTATGTTCAAGAATTTCTTACATATTAGTGCATGCTTTATTTCTAGGCATTGCTTGTTGAATAGGAAGAGAAGGGTGAAAATCAGTTCCTAGCCTGATCTGAAGCAATTTGAAGCAATTTTAAGAAGCCTGTTCATTGTAACTTTCTTCGAGCTAGCTTATTGGAATCACTTTTATGCGCTTATAATTCATCAGAAGAAGAATCTTTATTAACTTTTGGCCAATTTTTACTTTTCTGTGTAGCTAGGCCTCCTTACAAGAATGGATAGGACATGATTTATCAACCCAGTACTCTCACAACATAAATATCAGTAAAAATAAGATCTAGGGAAAAAAAAAAATATTTAGATGCCTGTATTCTAGTGAAGGGAAGGAAAGGATTTCTAGATAATTTTTGGCCTACATTTGCAAAGGTATTTTATTATTATTTTTTCCTCAGCTCAGATTACTCTGTTAAACATGACAATAAAATTTATGCCCAAATCTCTGCCATCGGCATTCAACACTGAATTGTTCTTCATTTTTATTTTAGTTTTTGGCTTCATCAGAGCAACGAGGAGTAAAATCTGCCAAGTTTTGTGTTGATATTGGATGAAAGGCAGATGTTAAAGAGAAACTAAGTTGAGACTTCCAGATTTATTTCAAAGGAGAATAAATTTCATTTTCATTGTTTCACCAGAGTAATGGTGTACTGCAATAGTTCAATCTATAATGTTTCCCTTTCTATTTTATAAAATAGAGCTCTTGATGGTGATAATTTCATATAGAAGTGTAAAATATACCTTAGTGATGACTTGTACCATCAAAAAATGAGTAAAGAAATTTGGACTAAGATACATATCAAGTATATGCACATGTTTATCTGACAGCATAGCTTATGACAGAGCTGTGGAAGCGAACTTGCTTTTCCAAGTTTCTTTTCAGCCTCTGACAAAAGGCAGTATACCACTTTGGCTGGTTGGTTTTCTCCAAATATACTGCTTCCACAGATTTTGTGATACTGCATGCCTTGCACTGCGTTGGTGGAACCTATTTTAAATCTACCGAAGGAGCTCAGAATCAAACTTTCTCTTCTATTACCCAGTAAGCAACAGTCTACAATCCCCTGACCTATGATGTTACTTTCATAGCATCTAAGTTCTCAGACTAGCAGGCACCATAAAACAAATGCTCACTCCCCAAGTGCCCAATCAGCCCAAGTTGATTCCAAAATTAGAGGTCAAAAACCCTTAATAATTTTTTTTTGTCTATCAGAGTAGAGGAACTCACATGGGGAGGCAAGCATTCAAGCAAAACAAACAAGGAAAAATAGTTAAAATCCAAGGCCACACAAAAGACTTATCTGCACTTTGTATAGTACAGATTTTGCTATAATTATTATTATATTGGCTATTATATAGCTATATTAGCTATTATATAGCTATTATTAAACTACACTTTATATGGGTTTTCATTTTCACATCCATTTAATTTGACAGGAACAAACAGCTCAGAAATGAGGGAGGCACTATGATTTCAGATTAAAACATATATACATAAATGCAAACATGAATCCCTCAGAGCTAATTATCAGCATGACTTCTCATCAGCATCACAGAAATCACAGGAGTACCTCCCTAATTTGTATGTGCTTTAAAAGGTAACAAAGACTCCTAGGTGCATAGGAGAGTCTAGACAGAAAGAATTGGTAACTCAGAGATTTGGCAGAATAAACTCCTCAAATCTGTAAAGCAATTAGTTATTGATCACTCAAAATTAATACCCTCCTTTCCACTCCTCCTTAGTTACATCTGAAACAAAGAAACCCAGTAACTCAGTGAAAGAAAAGGGCCAATGGAATTGCTAATTCTAGCTTTTGGCTCAGTTAGATGTTCTCTAAAAAATGTCCCTGCCTCTAAGTAGGTTTAATAATTCTAACATCTACATTTTTCTTTCTATATTCTTTCCCTCTGTAGATGAAATGCATGGACTGTTTTCCCTCAAGGACATGCATATCATAGTTTCCATGGCACTGTTTGTTTAAAGTATGAAATGCATTTGGCCACACTTCAATCAGCATGCCATGTAATTCATCTTTCAGCCATTCTGAAAAAATGAAGTACATGAGGTCTGGTAAAGATGAGGATGTTTTTGTATATCACTCATTCAGGTGAAACCTAAAAAGGTGAAATCAAGTCTGTTAGCAATTAAGAAATGCTGCAGTAAGTAGATGTAATCAGGCTGACAAAATGTCACACCTCAGACCCGTTTTTGGGTCACTTAGAGATCAAAGAATGGCCCAGTGCAAGACATGACAGATAATAAACTAAAGCACTGACTAGTTTTCACTGCTTTGCAATAGCTAAAGATTAGAAATCAACTTTTCATTGTATTATCTTTTCCTTTGATTTCAACATTTTTTTCTCAGTGTCTGCCATTTAATGCAGGCTGTGTGCCAAAACCATCTTAGAAAGTCTGCTATGCCAGATGTCCCCCTTTTGCCCTTTTGCCCTGTGTGCAGATTTTCTTTTAACGGCATTTGAAACTAAGTTAGTGAGCATACATTTTCTAGTAAAAGATGAATTATGAATAACACCTTTTGTGTTTCTGAATAACACCCACAAAGTGCGGAACACATTATACACCAACTATATCAAGTATATCTTTAAAAAAGATTATTCTTAATTCTTAGCTATGTGGAGTGTATCTTAATGGTGTCATTCTTTTAAATATATATAACAGCTATCATGGAAGCTATTAAGAAGGGTTAATAAAACCCCACAGAGATGGATTTTACATTAATTTGACCTGTGCAGGGTAAAGATGAGCTATTTAATTTTACATACTTCTAAGTTTTTCAGCTTCTTGTATGCAAAAGGTCTATTCTGTTATTTCCAAAGGAGAAAACTCTTCCAGTCTGAGTTCCTTATGTAGGAACAGGACTGATTTTCTAAGGCTTTGTTCTTCAAACCATGAATTTCTAGAAAGTAGCAGTTCCCATTAATTCTCACGTTATAGGCATGAACAGAAATATTTTATGTTCATTAAAAGAAAATGAGACACATATAAACTTTAATTTTCTCAGGCCTCTCCCTTCTTCAAGTACCAGGGATTGGTACTTCAATTCAATTGGTACTTCAATTGGTACTTCAATTGGTACTTCAATTCTTCAAGTACCAGGGATTAATCAAACAGTTAAAGACTGGTTTAAAATTGGGGGTGGGAAATGGTGGTGATCTCTTTGTAGACAACACAATTTAAATATTTCTTTTTTAAAAAAATCTCTAAATATTACTATGTATCTCGATACATTGTAGAATTGTAGACTCACTTGGTTTGGCCACCACAGATAACCATTATGTGCTGTCATGTGTGGGGTGTTTCTGTTGTTTGGGTTCTTTATTCTGTAAAAGTTGGACAGAAGTTGTGGGTCACTCCTCCTTTAGGATTAACCATGAAACAAAGTAAAATGAAGCAAACAAACTAACTAACAAAAAAAAAGCCTGTTGTGGTAAGGCATTAGCTGTCTTTTTCTATCTGCTAAGCCACAGGAATGCGGCTTTCAGATCACAGCTAACCCTTGCAGGAGGTTAACCTCCGCGGGAAAGAAAGCACAAACACCAATATGGTGGATGCTATCTGTTCGATTTATTAACTATGCAATTGCTTTATATACCCCTTTCTGTACATCGTGAGATCTTTAGTTCCCTGTACTTTCCGTGCATCACGAGATCTTTTCATGTGCCTCTGTTTTTCCCGTACATCGCGAGATCTTCCGAGCGCCTCCCCCTACAAAAGCCCAGCTAACATATCCACATACTGGTTCACTAAGGTGAAAGGACTATAATATGTACAAAATATCCTGGTTATACATACAAATTGGTAGACAAGAGGCTGGAGAGTGGAAAGATATCTGGAGGTTTGGGTTGATGGCAAGTTGAACATGAGTCTACAGTGTGCCCTGACAGCCAAAAGGGCCAACCATGTCCTGGGGTGCACCACGCACAGCATAGCCGGCCGACGGAGGGAGGTGATTGTCCCACTCTACACTGCACTTGTGCCGCCCCACCTCAAGTACCACGTGCAGTTTAGGGTACCTCAGTGTAAGAAGGACATTGGGCTATTGGAGTGGGCCCAGAGGAGGGTGACCAAGATGGTGAAAGGGGTAAGACTTGTGAGGACTGGCTGAGGTCACTTAGTTTGTTCAGCCTGGAGAAGAGAAGGTGGCAGGGTCACCTCATCAGCAGTCGGTCCTCAAGAGGGGGGAATGGAGGGGGAGGTGCTGATCTCCTCTCTCTGGTGACCAGCAATAGGACATGAGGAAATGGAATGAAGCTGTGTCAGGGGAAGTTCAGGTTAAACATTAAGAAAAGGCTCTTCACTGAGAGGGTGGTTGGTCACTGGAACAGGGTTCTGAGGGAAGTGGTCATGACAAAAAGCCTGTCTAGAGTTTAAGGAGCATCTGGATGATGCTCTTACTCATATGATTTAGTTTTAGGTAGTCCTGTGAGGAGCAGGGAGTTGGACTCTGTTCCTTATGAGTCCCTTCCAACTCGAGAAATTCTATGATTTTATTAAAATATTAAAATACTCAGAAAAATTAAAGCCACTGAATTGTAACTATGGTATTGTTTATACCAGGTCATAGAACCAAGTAGTCTGAGATAGCTGTCCAGACTCCCTTTGCATTCAGTGGGAAGAAATAGGCACTTTAAAGACATGCTTTATTTTAGCTTTAAATCTCATTATAAAACAGAGCAGAAAAATTATTTGTATACCTGTTTATGTCTATTGACTAAAATGAAATCTACACTGGCTAGTTCAGATGTAGCCATCTACACTGTAAAGTCCAAAGCTGTGTGTGAAGACATTCATTCCTGCCCTGGGAATCCCACGAGCAAAAGAGCACAAATCAGCACCATCAGTGACACATTCACCAATATCAGCCACAAATATATGTACCCCGGGAATGTAGGACATCACAGGGTTAAGAATGGCTTTGCACATGTAAATTTCTGGGTAAGTGTTAAAAAAAAATAAATCTCCACCTCTTCCTCTTTAGGGAAACAATATCTATTACCATCCATTGACATAAGAAGGTGACTTTACACAGGCTAATTTCAGATAGAAGCATCTATACTGCAGGTGTCTTTAGATGAAATTAATCCAGATCTTCATGTTTGAGTTAAATACAATTAACTAC
This sequence comes from Athene cunicularia, assembly GCF_003259725.1. NCBI lineage: Eukaryota > Metazoa > Chordata > Aves > Strigiformes > Strigidae > Athene > Athene cunicularia. The sequence goes on from NW_020799092.1 coordinate 52,664,277, forward strand.
CTCAGGAAATCTTTCTGTATTGACAAAATCAGGAACCTTATTCTACTGAAGAATAAAATGTGTGCTGTTCAACCTCTGTTATTGAAATATGAACTGGTGCAGAACGATGTCCAGCATAAGGCCACTGAGAGTGTACCTATAAGGGTTTCATACAGGCATCTGCAACTCTCATCCTGTTATTTCTGTTATTACTTTTATTTTATTTTATTTTATTTTATTTTATTTTATTTTATTTTATTTTATTTTATATTTTGATGGATTTAGGAGAGCCGTGCAATATAGAATAAATATGAAAAAATATGTAATTTACACTGTGTTTGAAGACTGAGCATACTTGAGGGAAATAAAGCCAAATTTAAATTCTGAATAGATAAAATGCCAATATTTTTATGCAAAGTAAAAGGACACATCATTAATGAAATTATTTGTAAAACACTATCATTTCTACAATAACCTATGATAAAAATTATCCTTAAGTAAATATGTAGAATTGATGAATTACGTAAATTTGTATTAATCTGAATTTGTATATATCAGCACTCTTTTTTCATAGCCTCATGCACCCTCCCTCACCTTGAAATTGTTCAAAAATATTTGTGACAAGGTTTTGAAAGTTTTCAGTGAATTCTGCTTTGAAAATAGATCTTGATAATTAGCTATTGAAAGTCATGTTTTAAATAATGAAAAGCAGTTTAATAAAGCAATATGCAGTTGAAAATATTTTTTGAAAGGTCAGATCACTTCTGTGTCTGTTTCGTCTTTCTTTTTGTAAGGATACTCTAAAAAATGAAAGAAAGAACACTATTTACCTTGCTAAGAATAAATGTCAAAGCCATATCTAAAGGAGGAACACTAAAATTTTTACTGAAGACCAGCTGCCAAAATGCAAATTAACACCTACAAAGAAATACTGGACAACTCCCTTTAATAACAGTAACAAGACAAATATGGATTTAAAAAAAGTTGATGTCAAATGGAATGTTCTTTAATGTAAGCTGATATATATTACATGGTAGGGCACAGAATTTTGATGTTGATCTTCACAAATGGGAAAATTGTTCCTTCTCAACCTTTAGTGTTATTCATTTCTTTAAATACTTTGCCAGGCTTTAACACCAGTGCAATGTTTTCTGTAAACCTATCATATTCTAGACATCTAATACTGGCCAGCTGCCAGAATGCAGATTAACACCTACAAAGAAATATTGGAAGTTTCTCCTTCCCTTGTAATTTTTCATTATAACAATTGAACAAAGTTGAATTTTCATCTATCCATTTAATTCCAGGTCATTATTCTAAAAAAAGATTGGGTTTGACATAGGCCTTCTTATACCATCTTCTCCTTCAGGACTTTTTTTCTGCATCAGCTATAAGCGAAAGCATATCCTTATGTCAGTTTCAGGATTAAGACTTTCACATATGTATAAAAATCTTATTCTCTTACAAACTCAGTAACAGATTAATAAACACTACCCTTTAATTATAACTAAAAGGAATAAGTCCGTACCCAATAATCTGTTGAAAAATGTAGTCATTTCCAAAGTTTGCAACTGCAGTAGTGTCATTTGTGGTTTCTTGTAAGCAGTAACAGTTAGTGAAGAAGGCTACTTTTAAAATGCGATCAAATTTCATGGTTCCAGTGTATGTGCTTGTGTGACATGCTCTACTGCAGAAGGGAAGATGGTTCCCTTTGATAATCAGATCTCTTCATTCAGTGTATTGTTGCATTTCCAGAAAGCTAGCAAAAAGAGAAGAGCATGAAAACTAACATTCAACTGCAGTTTAGCAGAGACTTACTGAACTGCTATGTCTTGGACAATGGGCCCAAGCCAGAGTTGACCTATAGATGAATCCTGTATATTTTATAACTGATAGATATTGTGTTAGTACGTATTGTGCTAGGTTATAACAAACCACTTATGCTGATGTAAAAAGTGCTAAAGCATTGAAATACTGCAGCCTGAACAACAGGCCCCAAGCCAAAGCTGCTGACTTAGTCTGTAATCATTAACAAAGTGTGTAAACTCGCTAGTGAAAGATGCGGCCTTGAATATAATCAGTAGTGAGGGTGAAATGCTGAGAGAATGTATCCAACTTCCCTGGTTTAGCCTTGTTCAAGGCTGAGAACCCAAGTATTTGGCCTTGTTAGAAACTCCCTTGGTCTCCCCCCCTGAGCCCTGGCCAGGCTTTGAGTGGAATCCAACAGGAGAATGAAAACAGAAATTTTCTGCTCAAAACAAAGGTGCCAGCTATTCTGGCCTGTCGATCTCTGGTATATAAGGCTGGACCCGCTCACAGCAACTTTGACAGCCTCACCTATGGGTGGCCGCACCGCGTAGGATTTCCCCCTTGCCGGGACAGGCTCCCCAAACCCTCGCTGTAACCGGGGCTGCCCAGCCACTGCGGGGCTGGGTGATGGGAACGT
>NW_020799092.1:52666751-52734993 GCF_003259725.1 Athene cunicularia
AGAGAGAGAGAGCCCTTTCTTCTCCCCTTTGATTTATACCCACTTTCCTTGGGTCCGTCCCCTAGGTCAACCCACAGACCTACGTATCCCATGTATGGGGAGGGGTAAGGTGTTTCATGGGATGATGTCACTAGCATGATCATGACAGCCCTCGTTAGCATACTGAGGGGTGTCAACTTTAATATGCATTTCGTGGATAATGAAGCAAAGTTCATTCACCGGACACATGGCCCTTGAAATCTGCCCAGGTGCCCCAGAGAAGAGCCGTCCTGTCTCCACAGGGCTCTCTCCCCCAGATACATCGGGCAGCCTTATCAGCTTCGGCCTCCACAGAAAGCACCCTGTGACTCATGGTTTTGTCTTGCAAGTGTTTGAGGCATATTTTCAATCAGCCTCAACTTTTGCTTTCCCAGGCTGTTTGTCTTAGTTTTTCACAGGCCTGGTTGCTCGGCTCTCACAGTGTTCAGTTATATAAAATTAAAAAACAAACAAACAAACAAACAAACCAACAACAAAAACAGCAACTCTCTAAATTAACTAAAGGCAATAGGATTACTTAGAAGACCAGAAATGAGTAGTTTGTAATGTAATCAAGCATTGGTTTACCTGGGAATATAAAGGGGTTACATAAACACTACACATATACACAAACACATATTCAAACACACACAGTTAAAAGATACCAAAAATTATCCTTTCCAACTAAAAACAACAGCTGAAATTAAAGAAGTTTCATCATAGTGTGTCAGGGTTTTTTTGCCAGAGCTACAGATGTAGCATTTAGGCTGAAGCTTGTCAGTGGTCCACATTCAGTATATGAGGTTTTTTTAAGCGTAATCCATATGAGATGTCATACAGTGTTGCAAAAGCAATCTATATTAGAACACAAGCCATCAGTACATGGACTGATTGGCAGTCTACAAGTACAATAATCTCAGTCCATAAGAAAAAGTTCTAAAGCTGCAACAATGTTAGTACAAAAATCAGTACTGTGAAAAAACATTGAAAGGCAACTGCTTTTCTTTTACATTCAGAGACACAATTTGCTCTGTTCCTTTTCTTTTGCTTATGGCTTTCATTTTATCTCTTTTTTTTTTTTTTCCTTTCTTTTTCTTTTTTCCTTTATAGAGAAACTGATAAAATATCAGGCATCTAATTGGACAGTAAAAGCAAATAGTAAGAAGATATCTCTTCTAGAGTATCAACTAATATTTTGAAGCTAGATTCCATCGTATTTCATAAAATTCTTTCAGATGCAATGTCTAGCAGAATGATAAAAAGTAATTATTTACCAGCTCAGTAGGAGTTCTTCATTAATTGTCTTCAGGACATCTACCAAAGTCTTAATTTTCAGCCTATACTTCTGTAATGCATATGTTTAGTTGCATAAAATACTTCAAATAAACAAAAAGTACCTCAAACAATAACTTTGCATTTGTTATTCATGTTGTTATTGATGAAAATATGTTATCAAAAGTTATAATCAAATCAGTGACTTCGGCATCAGTGATATTCTCAAATCCATGCCTAAATTTGTAGATACTGACTCTTCCATTTGAAAATTCCCACAGAATTCATAGGTCTCACAAATGAACTCTATACCATCATCCCAATAGCACTCAACTGCTCAGTGCTTATCATCTGCATATGTGTATGGTATAACAAAGGGCTTCAATTACTCATACAGCCTCCTGGCAGAAATCACTAGAAAACATAGCTAGAAAAGGTAGAGTTGACAGTGTTTATGATGCTCCAGCCTCACTTAATCTTAATCCATTAATTTAAAGGTTATAGCCATTCATCAGGAATGTGTCAAAATCACCCCTGTCAAAAGGAGTTTGAAACCCCCCTCTGGGGAATGGCCTCATCAGCATCCATGTGACCTACATAAGCAGGACACTGTCTGTTCTTCCTGTTGTGGGTGATACACTTGACAAGGAGGATACATCAAAATACAAGGAGAGATCATGAAAAAAATATTTCATAGTCTGGTGGTAATAGCATTGCTGAGAAGAGGAAACTAAGTCAGTCATTGCTGTGGTGAATATGGTGTACGTAATTCCAAACGGTCAGCTGGCTGCATTTCCCTATGCACTAAAAGTATCTCATCTTGAGTCACATAATTTTCCTTGTCACTTCCAACCAGTTAATTCCTCTCAATATAACAGTTGTTGAGAATTTTCTACACTCACTATAGACCTAAAGACCTACATTTTCTGCGCTCACTGTAAAAGAAACCCAAATTCTTAACACTGATGTTTTGGAAGGAGGCATAGCAACCATGTTTAGCATTGTCAATGGAAACATTACCCACCTAATCTCCATTTAGTGAGTCAGTCCTGAAGAGATTAGTGAGACAAAAATCAGGGTCAAGATGCATCACAGCAGACCCAGAGGACACTGCCTCTTTACATCTTTGATAATGACCCTGGAGAGGACAGCAGTGGTGCAGAGCTCCACAGACTTCAGGGAAGGAAATGTTGGAGGCTTTAAAGGACAAAAGAGCTTAATGGTAGTAAATAAAAATCATTAAATGTATCTCACTGTTAATCTGAATGCCAGTTGTGGCTGTTGTTCATCTCCTACACTGAATACTCATTCTATCAGAGAAAACTTTTTCTTCTCCATGGCAGTTTTACAGGGAAAATGGTGTGATCCTGGAATCTGATTTATGAGCCTTTTGAAGACCAACAGTTGTCATGCGCAAATTTCCACCACATGAGTAATGCTCCTCTTCTATTCTTCCTTTGCAAGTTTTATTGGACCTCATGAAGCTATTCAAGGCAAAATGTTCCATAGATCTAAAAACACTAAAAAGTTTGCAATATGACTTTTTAGTATGTCTGTTTAGAATACATTGAGAACTGGAAAATATTGTATGCAATTCTTCAAGTTTCATAGTCAAATATAAAGAACATTTTAAAATTTTCACCAACAGCCTCCCTGAAACTACAGGAATTAAAGAAAAACAAGAATTAAAGCCTTATCTTCTTAATTTTAGATTGTGTAACAGACAATTTCTTTTCAAGACCATCTTCTATTTTGAGCCAACTTTCTCTTCCAAAATTAATTTAAAAAATAATTACAAAAAATTATTTCCAAAAAATTACATTTTAACAAATCACTTCTTTGGTTTGACACTTAGAACATTATAATATCCAAATATAATATTTTGATACATAATTTTCAAAATATTACTCTTTAAAAAAATGGTTAAATGAATTCAGAATATTTTCATTCATAACTTTTAATATTGGATAAATTCACCATATAAAATTAAATTAAGTTTATCTAGAAAAATTTATAAATAAAATACTGGTGTTCTATATAAAGGACAAAGATTAATATTTCTGATATATTTTGACTTTTAAAATATTTTAATGTTCAAGATCACTAATGTGATATGGGTTTAATTATTCATGTCAAACATTTATATATTCCTTTGGCAAATACCAATGATAGTTATGGGAGATATAAACAGAAATTTAAAGAGATACTACAATATTTATTGTATGCCTACCAGTCAATATAACTGACTGTCTCACTCTGAGCCCTGGGAAGGCTACCCTGCCATATGTACTGTCATAACACTGCTAAGGTCACCAAGGTTTGTGCTAGAGCTGACAGCTGGCTGTCAACTCCTCAGGAGGAGTGCAGGCTGCAAGTAAGATGTTTATTATTAAACCCCAGAGACATGAAAGTTTCCATGTTATAGACTAGCCATGTCTTTGTGATAAATTATTGAAACAAAATAGATTTAGCCATAGAAAAATATTTCCAACTAAGACAGGTCACTAAACCATTTAGTGCCAAAAGCAAAGCCACCAATAACGCACAGTGTACTTCAGTTCATGCTAGATCAAACCAGAGAGCAGAATAAATGACAGGCAATACAGAATGTGGACGGTCAAGAGTGGTGTCCCCTAGGGCTCAGTTTTGGGGCCACTCCTGTTTAACATCTTTATTGATGATCTAGACGAGGGGATCAAGTGCACCCTCAGTCAGTTTGCAGCTGACACCCAGTTGGGTGGGAGTGTTGATCTGCTCGAGGGTAGCGAGGCTCTGCAGAGAGACCTGGACAGGCTGGAGCCATGGGCTGAGCCCAACTGGGGGAGTTTCCATAAGGCCAAATGCCGGGGGCTGCCCTTGGGCCACAACAACCCCCAGCAGCGCTACAGGCTTGGGGAGGAGTGGCTGGAGAGCTGCCAGTCAGAGAGGGACATGGGGGGGTTGATTGACAGCCAGCTGACCAGGAGCCAGCAGTGTGCCCAGGTGGCCAAGCAGGCCAGTGGCATCCTGGCTTGTGTCAGCAATAGCGTGGCCAGCAGGGACAGGGAAGGGATCTGACCCCTGTCCTCGGCACTGGTGAGGCCGCACCTCGATTCCTGTGTTCAGTTTTGGGCCCCTCACTACAAAAAGGACATTGAATAACTCAAGCATGTCCAGAGAAGGGCAACAAAGCTGGTGCAGGGTCTGGAGCACAGGTCGTACGGGGAGCGGCTGAGGGAACTGGGGGTGTTTAGTCTGGAGAAGTGGAGGCTGAGGGGAGACCTCATCGCCCTCTACAGCTACAGATTGGTACAAGTCTCTTTAACCAAGTATTAAGTGATAGGACAAGACATAATGGCCTCAAGTTGCACCAGGGAAGGTTTAGACTGGATATTAGGAAGCATTTCTTTCCAGAACGGGTTGTTAGGCTTTGGAATGGGCTGCCCAGGGAGGTGGTGGAGTCCCCATCCCTGGAGGTGTTTAAGAGTAGGGTCAACATAGCGCTGAAGGATATGGTGTAGTTGGGAACTGTTAGTGTGAGGTTAATGGTTGGACTGGATGATCTTCAAGGTCCTTTCCAACCTAGATATTTCTGTGATCCTGTGAATGTCATCTCGGTGTAGATACACTTGAAAAGAACTCTGGCTATCTCCTCTATAATCATAGTGTTCCTGCCAGTAATCTGAACTCACAGTCTGACTTCAGGTTACCTGTGTAGGAATTTTTAAGGAATGAGCTAATATAGTTGAGAATCTTCTGAAAAAGAGTTACAGCTGGCTCTCCTGCCTGACTTTGACTTTGCTATTTAGTTAAATAAGCTTCACAGAAACAGCTAAATCAGGGTCAAAATGATCAATGATATCTTCAAATGCAAATTACATGTCACACCAGAAACTGTCTCTCCTCTCCTCTAACATTACCAGTGAACTCATCTCCAGACCAACACTGAAGGTTTGCCAACAGAGTGTGCAGCTGGATTAATTTATCACTGATTCTGGTCTGAAAGCAATTCTTGTGCTACATTATAGCCAAAAGATAAAAAAGTAGCAGTATTGTCATCACTGGAGATGTAGAGGTTTTCAGAGAAGTGAATGTCAGAAGAAAATCCAAGATTTTCCAGGAGATACACTGCAGAAGACTGCAAGCTATTCAGCTATAAGTGTAATAGGAGATCAAAATCTTGGAGTCCATATGAGATGTATTTTCAACTACTTAATAACAAAGGACATCAGGCCAAATTTATTCACAGCCAATGCATTAGTGACTTCGAGCATCAAGAATGTGTTATGGTAGAGTCAGATAAATTTGTGGCCAAAAATGGGATTGTTGTAACCACATAGTAAGGATTTCCCAGGAATTAAAATTGTTGATGGCATTTTTGTTGTAACAGAAATAGAGGACAAGGAAGAGGCAATCCAGAACCACAATACAAGCTGAAACGACTACTAGGCATGTTCCAGTAACAGCCTGCATGCTGACAAGCTGAAACTGAGGACACCTGAAGTCTTCCATTTTGTTTTTATTGGCATCTAGAGAAACTGACTGAAAGCTGAGGCACATCATAAATAAATAAAATTCAATAACTTATGGGAATTGTAAATCATTTTTCGTTTACCCATCCATCATATTAAAAAGCATCAGGAAAAAAGCACAACAGAATTCTGTAACTCACTTTATAGTGATACAGTGAAAAGGCAAGTCAAAGAAAAGTTCTGTGACCAGATGGCACATTGCAGACCAAAACATAGACACCTTCCAGGCAGCAGTTCTGTAGCATAAAAGACAAAATTTATCCATGGGATACAGTTGCTGTGCATCTCTCCAGAAAGCCCCAAATAACCCAGAAAGACTTTGATGTGAAGCTGTTCAATCCATTAAAACAATACTCACTCTAGAATGTAGGATCCAATGCTAAAGACAGCTGTGACCTACTGCCAGCTTATTTGTGGATGAGCTGTGAATGCAAGATAGTCTTAATCAGGAATGCAAGAGCTGACAGTGAGACAAGCAAACATTTCATACTTAACATAAAACAATATGCATGGAGCAAGCCAAAAGTCATGACTACTTCAGGCCATGAATTTGTTGAACATATATATTGAACAGCATGAGATGCACAACTGTTCAGACATCATAAAACTCTCAACCTCATTAAATCACAACCCAATGCTCAAATGAGTAAGGCAGACAACATTTTTAAAGGCAGGAGTTCCACTTTGTGTTTAGTAAACATTCTAATTCCTGAAAGGTTCTCCTGAACTCAGAGTTGGGGACTGACAGAAATTTCAGGCACATTTTTCAAGTAGACATCAACAACAGAAAAAAACAGAAGTTTGTAGCCACTATGTGTGCTTCCAGATAGCTACAGAAGCAGTCACAAAAAGCAATGATGAAAGATTAATCCTGGGCATATAATATAACTAGAACTCAGGGCAGAGGAAATTAAATCAAATATGCTTGCAGAGCAAAGGCAGGTCAAAAGTGAAGTCAGTGGTTATAACTCAAACAGTAAATTTAAGGAAATAACAGTAAGTTGCTCAGTAAATACAAAGAACTGGTGGCCATGCCAAAATGGGCTGCTGATAAAGGCCATATCAAGATGTTACCATATTTACTAATCACTTCTTTGCCCTATCAAGTCAGGCAACACTCACAGAAAATACAGGAGAACTACAGACTTTGCTAACATAAGGAGTAGCTAACTGAATGTAACTTGGAAGAAGGAATCCAGGATGAAAGGGAGCACCAAGAAATAAGTCTTACATGCACATAACCTGAGTGCTACCTGCAGTTTTCACCTATCTGTAGAAGGTTTTTTTATAAAGAGCATATCCAACTCTAAAAATTGGGTAGAAACATGAGGGAGGACACAGGCTAGTACTGGCTGTCTGCTAAAAAGTTAAAACAAAACAAAACACCCCAAAAACCCTGAACCTTAAAGGAAGTCTGAAAGTATTACTATAAATTATATGAACATAAACACAACATGAAGCAAACTTAACTCAGTTTGTAGGTAAGCTCTTATTACAGCATAATTATTGTTATTTATTATTACACTGCAAAGATACTTACCAGTTCCTGTAGAGGTCAGAGAAAGGAACGACATAATTTCTAGAATGCTGAAATTTACACAGCCTAACAGCAAACTATTTTAACATGCATTTTAGGTAAAGCCAGCAAACGATCCCCCTTTTATATTCCTGTATTAGGAAGAGATGAGAATTACATCATCTGTGACCAAAACTGTTACTGTAATCAATGAGCATTTGGATATTCCCTGGCATCTGCACTGTGCAAGTCTCAAGACACTCCCATTTGTTTAAGATAATGTGTGTGAAATTACAGTGAGGAGAGAGTCATGCTTAAATTTTCCTTTTTAAGCAAGGTTCATTAGGACCGGTAGAAGAATGTGAAAGTATAAACTTGTGGGTGTTAGACAATAAAAATCATTTTCAGTCTTTTGGCAGCAGCTTGAAAATAACAATTTCTGTAATATCAAGTCATGTCAAATAATCTACCATCCATAAAAGACACAACACTGAATGCAAACTAATGAGGAATGCTGAATCTGGGAACAATTAAACCTGTCAACTAAACCTGACATGGCAGGCATGAAAGGTGTAATGCTGTCCAAACACACAGCAAATGCTCTGTAGCTGTTAATACACTACCTCTAGATGGATTTCGTAAAAGTAGAAGAAATGGACAAAAACTTTCACAAATTTGTTTGGTTCCTGGAATGCAGCTTCCCCAGTGAAAAGTTCAGTCACTGTTTGCTACTTGTTCATCACATAACCAAGCTATATAAAAATGCTCAAAGGCCTCTGTCAATAAAAGATGCTCAAAGCTGGCAGTAGTGCCTGCTTGAGCCTAGGAAATGGAAGTGAAGAAAAAAACAGTTCTGGGTGACGATTTCTAGAATCCATGCCTCAGGAGATGGATAGGGTGATCACAAAAAGGGCAGGAAAGCTTAACAAGGATTAACCGATTGCCTTGGTTAAAACCATATATATGAGGTTCTGATGAATCTCCTATAGATTTCCATAAGCACACAGTAATAATTAGATATTTTTTTTAAGAATGTCTTATATTTGCTATGTTGCTAGGCTAAATGGACCACATATTAGCTCTAATCTGGATTTTTTGACAAGTAAATATGTTTACAATGTTGTAAACTACAAATAAAATTTCTATTGGAAAGAATGTCTCTGAAATAGTATACCTGTAACCAATGAAAATAATACATCACCTGTTAGTTTATAATAGCAAGAGTCTAGAAATGACAACCCAGAGGAAACATCCCAAGCCTAAAGTCTGATTTCTGTTTTGCCTGGCCCTACACAATGCTCCCCACAGGAGCAAATGTGATTTGAAGACATAGAGGCTGACTGAAGCTAGGAAAGAAGTTATTCTCTCTGTCTTTCTTTACAAGAAGAATTCATTCCTAAAGAAGAATTGTATGAGGGAGAATCAAATCATGCACTGTATTTTCAGAATAAGCCATAGCACAGTTTAAAATGAAATGTACAAATTGGAAAAACACAGACAGCCTAATCTACCTTGAGGTTGTTTCCATCCTAAAAAAATCCTACATGCATGAAAATGGAAGATTTTTTGAAAATTGTCATCTGCTCTTCCTTTGCCTTGTCAAGAATAATGAGAAGTTTGTCCTTGTCTAAGCCTGTGAGTGTCATTGTGGATGGGTACAACTTGAGCCTTTCTAACTACATTAGGCAGAAGAACAACCTGAGACAAGCAGATCTGGCTCTCCCAGCCTGTGCTGAGGGGAAGCTCTGACGCTGAAGCAGCCGATATACCAGCAGAAAGATGTGACACTGCAATGGAGGTTAGTTGGTTGTCCCTGTTAAGCCAGTTCAAAGCCATTTCCAATTACAATGTTTTAACCACTTTGTTTAATGAAGGAAATAGAAAATATTTCTGCCTGGTCCCTGGACTGAAACAAGCCATTCTTCTGTGTGTCATTCAGATCTACAGAAGAACTTAATTTCATACACAAGAATAATATTAAAATTGCTTTCATATAGCCTTTTCATTTCTGGGAGTGGAGGAAAACATTATAAGAAAAGCAGTGAATACAGTCTGTATTTTTGATCTAACCAGAGGAAGCAAGTATTCAAAACCAGGCAAAATCAGATCTCTGTTGAGTTTTCTAGTTTTGTATGTCACCATTGAACTCAGATTATCATGTCGTGTGATGCAAAAGATAGAGTATTCAATAAAATAAACATGGAAGGGATTAAATATTTTGAATCTCACATACATATACTGCGGTGATTTCTGCCTACTGAGCTTCCAAGTTGTGGAACGGTCAGCTGATTCCCTCAAGCAGGCTTGACCACCATCATGGATCATACATTAGGCTATCCTATGCAGATGAGAGTGGAAAGTTTCAGAGAAATGTCTGTCAACTCAACTATTCAGACCAGCATGAAATACTTGCAATACAAATGCAGTCACTAAACTTTTTGGATTCCTTAGGGAAGGACATGACCTCTAGAAAACTTATTTATTGTTTATAATTTTGAGTTAATTTAGAACAATTCATTTGCCTCTATGGACAGCGTTTGATATTTGCAGTTCCAGATCATTCTGTTATGAAGCTGGATAGTACCTGACTGAGGTGATCTTTGAACTTTTCCTCCCATTTAAATAAGAACACCTAAAAGACATGAACTGATATGGGAGATTATTAATACCAGGAAATAGTAATATAAACCCTTGGGAGGCAAAACTGCTGACTGTCTCCCAGCACAACACCTTGAGCAGCCTGAAATGATGCTTTGAAGTTAATTCATCAGTCATGTTAAGATTTAGTCAGATTTATGAAAGTCAATCTTTCTTTATTCCACAAAAATAAATCCCCTTTACTCAGCATTTTAGGTACAGAATTATTGTACAAAACCTAAAACCTTGTTTCTATTTAGAAGAACCATGATATCATTAAACATGGCAAGAAAACATCATTTATGGTAGACAAAAATGTATTAGATTACAGATGTATTAGTGCCAATGAAACAACGTAATAGAGCTTGGCTAACTGAACAGATTCATAGCACACATCTTCCACAACAGTTTCCAGGTAGCAGAGAAAATAAATCTACTTTAGGGGCCTTAATAAAGACTTATAATAAATATGTAAATAAAATATGCAAGAGTAAATTTTTTTTCTGGAGGTAATCGCTCCTTGTATTCAAAGGGGACACTACATAGGATGATACAGTGAAGAAGAGCAAATACAACAGCTGAGGAAACAAGCCCTGAGACACTCACATTATAAACACTTATGGCTAGGAAAAACAGTTCTAAAAGACAGCATTACTTAACCGGCTACTTGTGTATCTTTTCATGTTGCATAAAACATTTCCATCAGAAAGATGTATTAGCACATCAGGAAAACATCCCAAGAGTCCTCACAGATAACATTTCCTGACCAGCTCTAATCCTTTTATTTCCATTCAGAATGAGTTCTCAGCACCCTTATGACCACTGCAAACATTATACGGGGTACAGTTGAAATAGGCAATATGCAAAGGATCTGTTTCAATTAGGTCACAATTATTACAGTCTAGGTACTATCAGGAATAATTCTTTATTTAAATGAGTCTCTTATTTGTATGTCTCTGATGAAGTGTCCTCTGTTGATGTTGCCTTAACGTTTTCTCTTTTATACATTTACTTTATCCAAAGTATCTATGAGTACCCAGTGAAAAGGGCAGCCCTTCAAAGTGATCTTATTTATGCTGTATGTTTAATTTTATTATTTCTACTACTCAAACTCTAACAGCCTTTCAACAGAGACCTAAGTCAAGGTTGTACTCATGTTCACCAGCCCCTACCCTAATTTCTGGGGTTTAATCCAAATTTCCTATTTATTAGCCATTTTTAATTCATAGCTATATTTTGCAATTTCTAAGCATAATAGAAGTTCAAAGGGCTGGAGAACTTGCCCTATGAAGAAAGATTCAAGGTGTTAGATGTCTTCTCCCTGGAGAAGAGAAGGCTCAAGGGGACCTCATTAATATTCCAGAACTTAAAGGGCACCTAGAAAGAGGACAGAGGGTCTCTCTTCACAAGACCTACATCAAGAAGATACAGGTTAACAGGTACAAGTTGTACCAGGAGAGGTTTCATCTCCATATAAGAAAGACATTTTATACAGTGAGAACTATCATTCCCTGGAACAGACTCCCCAGGGACATGGTAGCATCTCCATCACTGGAGGTTTTCCAGATGCAATTGGACAGGGTGCTAGATAATCTCTCATCTAGGCTCCCTTTCCCATAAAAGGTTGGACTAGATGATCTTTAGAGGTCCATTCCAACCTGGGCTTTTCTATGATCTGGTGATTCCATGATCTTCAATATAGGTTTAAACTTGAATGAGTTTTTGAAAACACAGTAAGAGCAACAAACACATTATAGTAATATCACCAGCAAATACTGTCACTTCAGCCTTTCTAGGTTAAAAAAAAAAAAACACAAACAAACAAACAAACAAACAAAAAAAAAACCAAACACATTCTGTTTGTGCTATGGGAGGTCCCTTTTCCTTTCATTAGTGTTTCACCAATAAGTAATAGTATTAAGGGTGACATTATGTAGCACTGAATAACTTCAGAATTACACACAAGTAGGGTATTTCCCAAATGTAATGGATGTAACAGAATTTTCTGAAGCAGTTCTATAAGGATCAGAATTTAATCCATCATCTTAAATGACAATAAGTGGCAATTAATGCCATAATTTTTACAGTTAGTTTTAAACATATGCATAGACATTCTATTGACAATTTAGAAAAAACAACAGTTCACCCAAGATTGTATGACTGCTCCTCAAGAAAGTGAATGCAATTTTCTTACATTTTGTAACTTGTAAAATACGTGTGATGGCCTTCCAAAAGTTTCCATCTGTTACTGACAGGAAGGTTTTTCATATATATATCTGAATATATATTTATAAATTATTCAGCAGATAATTTAATATATAATTACATTAAATTTTAAGAGAAATAAACTCAGAAGAACAATAAAATTTATTTTGTCAGACACCTGTTATAAATGTCTGTACATCTACATGAGAGAATAAACTGTAGAGGATACCAACTTCATCCAAAATAGGTGCACTACTATAGGATTTATGTGACAGAGAGTGATGAAATAGAACACTTTTTCCACCAAACCAGCTGCAAAAGCACCTTATAAAAGTTAAAAACATCTTCTGACTGTTGAAATTTAGCTTCCATTTTTTTAAATTCTGATGAATTATGATGTTTTTATGACTCACCCATCATCACCAGTTGATGAAATTAACATATAATTAAAAAAAAAAAAAAAAAAAGTACTTGTAAGACATTGGAGAAAAACAGTTACACAGGACATTTGGACAAGAAATTTGGAAGTTATTGTCTTTGGGACAGAATAAAAGAAGTTCCTGGGATATTAACATTGGAATTGACAGCATCATTCAGCAATATGGCAGTTATCAAGCAATCATTTGAAAGCTTGGGTTTTTTTTCATTGTGAGCTGCATGAAAATCCACAAACTAAGCTTAGCAAAGAGCAAGAGAACAGAACTTAATTTGAGTGGATAGATCTCAATAAAAGCTGAAAGAAATCAGCATGGATTAGATGACTGTTAACACTGAATATTCACATCACCTTGACTTTCAAAAGGAACATGACACATACCACTTTAGGATAGACTGATATACTCACAAGGTATGTTCTTTATATCCTTGTGTTTCTAAACCACCTGTAATACTACACACTTTACCAAGGGGGAAAACACAACCAAAATATAAGACAATCTAATTCTAGGGAGACTCGACTGTGATATGTCATTTCTATGAAACAGTATTCCACTGGATCATGAAAATGCTTCAGGAGGTCTAATTTAGATGATGCAACTGGTTTCACATCAGCAAACAAGATATCCATTAAAAAGTTAACTCTATTGCTAATATAATTAATATGTAAAATTTGTAAGAGTAGAGTAATGAACGTTGAAAATATATAAACAGGACATCTTGAACAATCTTTTATTGGCATTTTTTCACTAATCTAAACAGTAACAACAGCCTCAGATAATGTGTTTTAACAGACTTAGTACTCCAGAAATATCACCAGTTTCAAAGTTTAGCCAGAAAGAAGTAAAGATAAAAAGAGGGAAGCAATCTAATGCACACCGAATTTTAGAGATTATAAGTCATAGCAAGTGAGATTTTCTTTGTTCTTCATTTATCAGATGTCAATTGACTACTGGGTCATAAATGTGTACAGAATTATAAGAATAAGGCTAGAAGTTCTCTTGTTCAGATAAAGTAGCTATTTTAAGAAAGGGACAATGTGCATCTTACAGTATCATAGTCAGGGATATCTGTGAACTCATGAAGGACTGCAAAAAACGTATTTCCTTAAGAATCAGGTCCCATGGACTTGTGCATGTCCAGTTTCTTCAAATGTTCCACAGCCTGAGTCTTCCTCTAACATGGGTAAGGTGTTCTTTCTCCACACTTTCCTGCTAGTCTCAGGGACCTGGGATTCCTGAAAACAAATCACACTAGTAAAAACTGGGTAGAAGAAAGCACTGAGTACCTCAGTCTTTTCCATGTCCTTTGTTACCAGATCCTATTCAGCATCATGCTCCCATTTCCCCTAGTCTTCATTTTCTTCTTGTACACCTGGAGAAGCCCTTCTTACTTTTCTCATGATCCTCAACATAATAAACTCTAGATAAGCTTTGGCTTTTCTAATTCCATCCTTTCTCTCTGGGACAGTATCTCTATACAACTGAGTTAGTTGACCCTACATCCACGTCTCATATGCTGCCACTTGATAGTCGGAGATGTCAAGGAAAAAGTTGCGTCGAGGATTTCTAACTCCAAGGTAAAGATTAAAATATTCCTTCTAGTAAGGATTCACAACCCTGAGTCAGGAATCAAATGGGATGCTTATTCCATGAAACAAAATATGGTATAAAGGGTCTTGAGCTAATTCTAGTTAGGCTGGCATGAGTATATAGAAGAGTTCAATACCATGCAGAGACAACAGCTTGAATGCCAAAAGCATTATAAACAATTAAAGCAGCAGCAAATGAAAGCTTGAAAACCCTGCTTCTAAATAAAATTAAGTAGCTCAGGTGCCATGTTGCCTTCATATGCATATACTGTTTCAACTTTGGGAGATAGCTCCATTGGCACTAGCTTTGCACATATGCTGTGTTTTGGTATAAATATAGTACAAGGCAATTACTTTTTTTTTTTTTTTCCTTACACATAACAAAAGCAGAAGAAAGACAAATTTTCATACATACACATCCATTTACCCAGTGCTTAGAGAACTCATTTGGGAAAAAGTCAAGCTCAAAACTTCTGATTTAAGTGATTTGGAATGAGAATTTGATCTCACATCCTTTTAGCATGCCCTAAATGCTAGATTAAAATAGACAACAGGGTTGCGTTTTTTTCTAAGTTTTTCAGATATTGCTATGTCAAAAGAAAAATAAATAGCTCAAGTCCGGCTTTGAAATCTTCTAATAGCACATTAGATCACTTTAACCAACTTGAAATCTGGCTGCTGAAAGAGTGGTCTCATCCTAAAATTGATGTTAAATTCTCCTTTCTGATGCCTCTGTTCTCCCATCACTTGTTGCCACACCACTGCACCACTTGTTGCCACTCCACTGCATGAGTGTCTAACCAAGAAAAATGTATATTACTTTTAGGGATGGCTAGTTCATTCATTAAGATCAGTGTCTAGGCATAGTTACAGACTTCCCAGACATCTACTGGAAATACAATACGGCAGAACGAGACCAGTCCCAAAGATTCCTGGAATGTGTGGGAGACAACTTCCTGACGCAGCTGGTGAGTAAACCGACCAGAGAAGGTGCCCCGCTGGATCTCCTCATTGTCAACAGAGAAGGGCTGGTGGATAATGTGGAGGTTGGAGGCCAACTAGGGTACAGCGATCATGAAATAATAGAGTTCTCTATTCTTAGAGCGGTCAGGAGAGAGCTAAGCAGGACTGACACCCTGGACTTCAGGAGGGCTGACTTTGTCTTGTTTAGGCACCTGCTTGAAAGGATCCCCTGGGAGAATGTCCTGAAGTTTATAGGGGCCCAAGAAGGCTGGGCGCTCTTTAAGAAGGAAGTCTTAATGGCTCAGGAGCAGGCGGTGCCCAGGTGCTCTAAGATAAGCCGACACCAGAGAAGACCACCCTGGCTGAAGAGGGAGCTTTGGCTGCAACTCAGGGAGCAAAGGAGAGTTTACAGCCTTTGGAAGAAGGGAATAGCCACACACAGAGATTACAAAGAGGATGTGAGGCCATGCAGGGTGGAAAACAGGAGGGCCAAAGCCCAGCTGGAAATTAATTTGGCCTCCACAATCAAGGATAACAAGAAAAGTTTCTATAAGTATGTCAGTAGCAAAAGTCCAGGGAGAGTCTCCATCCCCTGCTAGATGCAGGAGGAACATGGTAACAAGTGATCAGAAGAAGGCTGAGGTGCTTAATGCCTTCTTTGCCTCAGTCTTTAATAACAAGGTTAGTTGTATTGATGAAATCCAGCCTCCTCAGCCAGAATACAGAGACTGGGAGAACGACCCCCTGCAATCCAGGAGACAGTCAGTGACCTACTGCATCACACAGACACACACAAGTCCATGGGACCAGAAGGGATACACCCGAGGGTGCTGAAGGAGCTGGCTGGGGTGCTCGCCAATCTGATTTCCATCATTTACCATTAGTCCTGCCTGACCGGGGAGGTCGTGACTGATTGGAAATTGGCCAGTGTGACGCCCATATATAAGAAGGGTCGGAAAGATGATCCGGGAAATTACAGGCCTGTCAGCTTGACTTCAGTGCCCAGGAAGCTGATGGAGCAGCTCATCCTCAACACCATCATGCAACATATGAGGGACAACCAGATGCTCAGGCCCAGTCAGCATGGGTTTATGAAAGGCAGGTCCTGCCTGACAAACCTGATCTCCTTCTACGACAGAGAGACCTCCGTATTAGATGAGGGAAAGGCTGTGGATGTTGTTTACCTTGACTTTAGCAAGGCCTTTGACACCATTTCCCACAGCATTCTCCTGGCAATAATGACTGCTCGAGGTTTGGACAATCTCACACTTCGCTGGGTAAAAAACTGTCTGGACAACCGGGCCCAGAGAGTTGTGGTAAACGGAGTTAAATCCAGTTGGCGGCCGGTCACGAGTGGTGTCCCCCAGGGCTCGGTTTTGGGGCCACTCCTGTTTAATATCTTTATTGATGATCTAGACGAGGGGATCGAGTGCACCCTCAGTCAGTTTGCAGATGACACCCAGTTGGGTGGGAGTGTTGATCTGCTCGAGGGTAGGGAGGCTCTGCAGAGAGACCTGGACAGGCTGGAGCCATGGGCTGAGCCCAACTGTGTGAGTTTCCATAAGGCCAAATGCCGGGGGCTGCCCTTGGGCCACAACAACCCCCAGCAGCGCTACAGGCTTGGGCAGGAGTGGCTGGAGAGCTGCCAGTCAGAGAGGGACCTGGGGGTGCTGATTGACAGCCGGCTGAACAGGAGCCAGCAGTGTGCCCAGGGGGCCAAGAAGGCCAATGGCATCCTGGCTTGTGTCAGCAATAGCGTGGCCAGCAGGGACAGGGAAGGGATCTGACCCCTGTCCTCGGCACTGGTGAGGCCGCCCCTCGATTCCTGTGTTCAGTTTTGGGCCCCTCACTACAAAAAGGACATTGAATGACTCGAGCGTGTCCAGAGAAGGGCAACGAAGCTGGTGCAGGGTCTGGAACACATGTCCTGTGAGGAGTGGCTGAGGGAACTGGGGGTGTTTAGTCTGGAGAAGAGGAGGCTGAGGGGAGACCTCATTGCCTTCTACAGCTGCCTGAAAGCAGGGTGCAGAGAGCTGGGGATGAGACTCTTTAGCCTTGTAGAAAGTAGAGGACAAGAGGTAATGGCCTCAAGTTGTTCCAGGGAAGGTTTAGACTGGATATTAGGAAGCATTTCTTTATAGAGCGGGTTGTTAGGCGTTGGAATGGGCTGCCCAGTGAGGTGGTGGAGTCCCCATCCCTGGACGTGTTCAAGAGTAGGGTCGATTTAGAGCTTAAGGATATGCTGTAGGTGGGAACTGAGCTAGGCGAACGGTGGGGCTAGATGATCTCCAGGGTCCTTTCCAAACTAGACGATTCTGTGATTCTGTGATTCTGTGCTACAGTCACTGTAATCTGGCATAAATTCAACCTTCTGCCAAGAATACACATACCCACAACTCTGTTGCAGACAAGGAGGAACTCATCTATGGTATCTAGGTAAGAAGTGCTGGTGGACTGAAGATTTCCCAGGGAGACACCTGTGAGTTTTTCTGTGTATTTCTTTATCTTCCATGGAATATTCAGACTTTCAGCTGACTATTAGGAGTATCCATAAAGAGGACTACAGACTACAACATATTCTGCCTCAGTGAATAGAAAACCACAGTTTCACCTATGGGAAGGGAATGAGAACTCAGGGAAACCAACATGGACAACTGCTCCTTAACTCACAGCAAGTTAGATTTACATAGAAAACTCACAAGCCTAAGCAATTCTTGTGTACCTAAGACCAATATTCAAGGCCTTGGCAAAACGTCCTTTGCATATAACGATGATTTCCATGTTCCCCTGTTGTATTGCCTCTGTCATTTCTGGTGCTGCACATTCACATATGTATCATTAACCAGGCAGACATCTACCTTACTTGAAATGTCCATCTGTGGGCTTGAATTTTTTTCTCCCTTCCTGTTTTAAGCCTGTAGGGTCTGATCTGGTAACTTCATGGAATATGTTACAGGGGGAGGGAAATTCATTCATATACAAAGTAAACATCATTGAGTGACTCAGATGAAAGATAAAGGCTTCCAACCTGCTTGTGGTGGTTTGATCTTGGCTAAATGCCAGGTACCTACCAAGTCGCTCTATCACTTCCCTCCCTTTCCCCTTGTTTTCTCAACAGGGCAAAGAGGGGAAAGAAAATAAGATAGACCAACCCTTGTGGGTAAAACAAAAGTGGTTTTAATATAAACAAAGTGAAGCAAAAAAAGAAAACAGAAAAACAAGAAATCCTATACTTCCCATGAAGAGGAGATGTGGGGCCTTCTCAGGACACTGGGCTCCGATACCCATAGTGGTTGCCTCGGAGGACCAAGGGTGACCTCAACCCCTTCCTCCTTTCTCCCAGCTTTATACTGAGCAGACGTCACATGGTCTGGAATATCCCTTTGGTCGGTTCGGGTCAGCTGTCCTGGCTGTGTCCCCTCCCAAGATCTTGCCCACCCCATCCCACTGGAGGAAATGTCAGAAAGATCCTCGGTGCTGTGTAAGCACTGCTCAGCAGTAGCCACAACACCAGGGTGCCATCAACACCCTGCCAGCTCCCGACATAAAACACAGCACATGAGGGCTGCTGTAGGGGAAAACCAATTCCAGCTCAGCCAGACCCAGTACAGTGCTCCAAGAGATATTTAATACTCACGTGTGAAGCAGAACTTCAATAGACTAGATCCATAGGAATATGCTTCATCTATACAATACTCACTAGTTAGATGGAAAAGCTGGCATCTAACCATTGCTACAAATCAAACAGAGCAGGAAGTTGCACCGGGTCTTGCATTTCACAGCTCTCTAACTACAAGGAAGAAAATATGCTCTACAAATATATGCAGGTGCTAGTACTGTTCGTAAAAGATAAAATACAGCTTTTTAAAACAGTTTTGTAAGCATTTCTAATACAAACACTCACAGGATTTTTTTTTTTGCTTTGCTCTCTGAGAACATTTGTTAGAGCACACATCTACCTCCCTAAATGATTGCAAATAAAAGTGGTGCTGAACACCACCTCCAGCAAAGCAAATTACCACCTTGCATGTGAAAGAATCACCCTGTTGTTGCATTTCCCAGCCTTCCTCCACTTCTGCTTTTAAAGACATCACTATTCTCACTCTACTAGTAATAAGAAATTATTATAGACTCTATACCATAGTGCAGGAGGACTGATTGAGTAGAACTGATGGAGAGCAGAATTTATCAACAGACAGCTGTGACTGTCATTTACCTGTCCGCTTCCAAAGTCTGTTAGTCTTTTCATGTAGTGGGAAAAAAAAGTTAGCAAAGTAATGACAATGCATATACACAATTTCCTTCTCTTTCTCAGTCACAATCAGTAAGATACACGTGCACATGCACATGCATATGCACACGCGCACACAGAGAGATTATTTCTTTATTTCTTCAATTTTAATTATGACAGTTCTCAGCTGAAATTCTCCACAGTGTTTTTCCAGTTAAAGGGTGTCCAGGAGGAGTTTCATTTGTACAGGCTGAAAACTGGAAGAAACTGTTGTCAGTTGACATCCACAGAATTTCCTAATCTTACAATATTCATTTATAAACCATTATTGTGAAACCAGTTAAAGAGCTTTGAAATGGAATATCCCAGTCTTTACAGTTCTTCACTGCTTTTTAGTCATTGGTTTCATCGGCATTTTCTACTTAGAAATAATGCTTTCATTAAGAGTGAATAGATTTTTTTAGCTGACTAGAATCTCTTAGACAGCAATTTTAATGTACACCTTTATTCTAAGTGAATTTCTTAAATAACATCTATTTGCTCTCTGAAAGCATGCTAACAGTCTTATACAACACACTCCATTAGCATGGAAATGGATTTTTTGTGTGTAATTTACTTTCCTGCCACTGTATTACATTATAGCTGTAGTTATCAAAAAGAGACTGGAAAACTCTTAAAGTACTTTGAAGTGTGTAAGATTCCAGCTGTTTTTTTATTGTACTTCTAATGTGCATTCTGATTAGCAACATACTTTGTAATAAACATAACTGTATGTGTGTATCAATATACAAATATATTTAATTTTTTCATAATTTAGAAACATTTTAAGAAATTAAATATCAAAATTTTGCAAGAAACGTGAATATATGAACACATCTGACATATTCATTAACATAACATATAAACATTAAGAATTCATATTTCAGGAATAATGATAGAATAGAACAAGAGTAGGTAGGAATGAGAATATTATTGTGTCAACTGGTGCTATTTACTGCTACTATGATTCTTTAAAAATATATATAATGGGAAACAATTGACAGTAAGTGTATAGCTACATGACCAAAGGAGGTTATTTCTTCAGTGAGATTGCTGAAAAATATTTCTAATGGAAATGTTACTTCATATAACACAGTTGCAAATTTAGAAAAGAATCACACTACACTGGAAAAGTACAAATATGTTAAGGAAAAAAGTACTGAGCAACTGGACTTCATAAAATCATAAAATGATAAAATCCTGAACACTAAAGTTGACTCAAAAGTAGTTTTGGACACTTTAGACTTTTCAGAACACAGCAGTGTGCCAACTCAGTCCTTTTTGTGTCTATTTTTCTGTCACAAACATCAAAGAAGTCTACCAGGGCTTGATGACATCTAAGGAATTCCTGCTTACCAAGTTATTACACTTCAAGGCTAATACAATCAGCCTTGCTGGGATCTTACTGAGGCCCAGAAGTCAATGAAATAAACTGGACCTATTCAGGAAGCTTATCAGGTCATGAATTTTTATGCAGAGCATTCACTATACCTCTAAACAAAACAAAACATGTTTTTCTACTACAGTAAAAAAATATAAGAAGGATTACTTTTTTCCCCCCACAATGTTGGTTGAATAAGATCAGTACTCTCTGCACATGAATTGGGCTAATTGCACCAGGCCCTTGGTAGACAAAATGCGTGACTACACCAGGGTTCATATTTGAAAAGCACCTGGGTATTCAGCTGTTCCATGATGGCAGCACATCCAGTTGCTGGAAGGTACAAATGATGTTCAATCCCTTCCTTTGAAGTCTATACTGCCACATAGTTCAGGCTCTTTGCTCCAGGTGCTGAGTTCTGCATTTCCTGGCACTACTGTTGGCTATCCTCAGGTTTATAGAGGCACCTCGAAATCAAAGCTATTCTCTGGGTCAGTGACTCTCTGTAGTTTAGAACCACCTACGCATTTTCTGATGTTCCACTCTTTGTCATCAACTTGGTCATCAATGAAGATGTTGAATAGTATGAGGCCCAGTATTGACCTCAAGGTACAATGTTCGTTCACAGCTATCAAATGGATGTTTGGATCTTCCAAACCTTTTGAACCTGTGTACAATTTTCAAGCCACTTAACAGTTTATTCTTCTAACCAGTTGCTTCCAGCTTAGCCACTCCAGCCCAGTTTCCATGCCATCCTTATATTGCTTTGCTAGATTTAGGCATTTAAATTTCATACTTACATGTGTAATCATTATTTTAGATTTTATGACCTGAGACAACTTGCAGTTTAGGACTTTCAAATTCCTATGCCACTTCTGCCTGACTCATAGGCATCTTTGATCCTTAAATTTGTGACAGAAAACTGAGATTATGGCATTTCCATATAAAATACTCTTGTAATACTGTATAAAAATAATTTCATCTGTATTCCAAGACATTACCCTCACTGAAGAGCTATGGGTATAAACTGTTCACTGCTTTAACCTGCCTTGGGCTGAAGAGGACATACCTACCACACTTCATGCAGTAATTATGACAAATTATATTGCTTCTGATCTTTCCAGTAGCTAAGGCATTAGTTAGATATATGAGGATTAAAGTTTAAAAGTTATAGGTACTACCTGCAGATGTGTGAAATAAATCAAAACCTAAAATAGAAAAGACTTCCAAATACCTGGTCTAACTGTAAGCAAACATTTCAGTGTTGGGGTTTCTTACAATAAGCAAGGCTTCAAGAATTTCTCCAATTGTCACCTTTAAGGAGGACAACTACTGCATAATGTCTGCTGAGAGTTTTGCATAGGATTTAATAAAAGCAGTCAGGCTCCATCTGTATGAAATGTTCAGCAGCTGGTAAGAGGAAAGTATACCAGAATGGTCTGTTTTTGTTGACATTTCTGATATTTCTATTTCTGATACATATAAAGTTGCTGTGTATACATCATGTTCATGCCATAAGCACTCTTGGAAGATGGAGCCAGAAGCACACTCTCAAGCTTCATACGCCAAAAAAAAATCAGCTTGATTCCCAACACCTTGTAAAGCTGCCAAGGTCAGGAAGACCTCGACTTACATGCTGCTGTGACAGTTGCGTATGTTAAAGGTGTTTGTTATGGCAATACATATTTTTCATTTTCTGCTCGTGGAGAATAGCTTGTTCATATAAACAGAAGGTGAAAAAAAATACTAAGTTAGCATTTCTACCTATCAATATTTTTCTTTGCTCCTCTTGCACTTTTAAAATTTAATTACTCTTAAGCTTGTTGACTTTCAGCCATATGTAAATTAGAGACAGAGGCAAATGTAACAATTGTTTGTTTCTCTCTAACCAGTGCAGACTACTGTACAAGCCATGGCACATACCTTTCCAGTTCAATTCTCTATGCAGCTGCAGACTCCTCAGTGCAATGTGCTTTGAGACTTAGAAGTAGAATGAATATTAGTTTCAGTGGAAAATCCCCTTTAGCAATTTCAGAGGGTGGGAACTGTGTTACAAAGGAGAATGTGATTTTTCTTCTGACAGACACAGAGCAGGAACATCATCAGAGGAAAAATGAGAAGTGGAGGCTTCAGTGGGATGGAGTCATCTTTACTAACCAAGACCAAAATAATAAGAAGGCTGAGACAATCTCAGACATCTCTAGATCCAGCTACTGCATTCCTGTTTCCTCTCCTTCTAGCCCCAAGATGGCTATCTCTTCACCTGTGTCTCTAGCACTGTTGACACAGCCTGGAAGGGCTCAGTAGCTTAAGTTAAGCTTTTTGGGTGTGCTGCTTTCTTTCACCACATAGCCCATTGGGAGCCTCTGCTCTAGGTACCAGCATTTCACCACCAGAGATACTTACTTCTGCCCAACCAGCACAGTCCCAGTCAGCATCCAGAGCAGACCCATGTCTGTGCCTCCATACAGGAGTGGGTTCATGAGTGAGAAGCTCAGCAAGAGCTCTGGGATGAGTCATCCCTTGTCCATTCCTTTTCCCTGGAGGTTAGACATTGGAGTGAAGAGTACCTACAAGAGGAATTAAAAACAATCTTTTGATTGCAGAATCAAAAGGTAGAACCTCTTAAGCCTTTTGGCATACTCTCCACACCATGTCCCAAAGATGGAGCTGCACATCCTGTTTAGAAAAGGGCTGCAAGAAGCCTCATAGAGTTGAGGCACTTCACAAATGAACCCAAAGACACTGAATCTTTTCCTGAATATAACCTTACAGGCTAACACTGCCTTAGGCAGTCTGCAGTGATAAAACACACCTTTACTACTTCCGTGTAGGGCACTGTAGTTAGGCTGAAAAATCTTAATATGGCTTCAAAGACTTTTTTTTTTTTCCCATGTACTCTATTGAATGTGAGTCCTGTACTACACCTGACAAAGACAAAAGGCCTCACCTGGCTGTTCATGCCAATCCTGGGTTTGTATTTACAGCACAGTCCTTCATGCCCAGGGACTGAGGAGGCAGCCCTCTGGCATTGGCGGAAAGTGTCCACAGGAAACAGTGGAAAAAACCTCCAGCCTGAAAGTTGATGACTTCCCACTCCTGTTGTAACAGTGACAGTCAGAGAGAGTGGAGAGGTTCACACATTGGGCGTGCTACTGCAGAATGACATACAGCAAAGAGAGAAAAACTAATTTGTAACATAAGGACTTTATAAGTAGATGAAGACAATATTACCAAAAAGGATGCATTCATTTGTGAAAGGCTTAAGGGCCAGGTGTCTTGTTTATTTAAATGATCATGTCTCCATAGATTTCAATGAAACTACATTGATTTACCTCTGTTGGGTACCTAGTTATTTCTACAGTAGAAGAAAGGCTTAATAAATATTATGGATTGTATTATCACCCTGTATAAATTGTTACAGTTCCCTTGATATCAGTGGAACTACACTGGATTACAATAGACAAAAGTCAGGCTAAACTATACCAAAAAACATTCACTGAATTCTTACTGAGTTTTGTGGTTCAGCTTCCCTGCAAAGGCATTCTCACTATGTAAAGTGCTTTAAGGAGCTGGGCTCCCTACATCAATAGGGGCTAAGGTAGTCTGCAAAATGCATTTTAGGATCTTTATGGAAGTTTGGTGCAGAATAGATTTTATTTACTCATCCAAAAGTAAATGTATCTGTTCCATGTAGAACACCTCGATGACTGAAGAAGATATTATTTGCATTTAGTTTATCACTCCTGATGTAGAATTAAAGGGGGGAAAAAAAAAAAAAAAAAGGTAACAGCCAGTTTGTCAAAGTGCAATTTGGTTATGGCTGTCAAAGTTTGTAAGCTACATCAGCTGCTCAGTTTGAAAAAGCAAAAAGCTATTTTACAGATGTGCCCAGGCTCAGATTCATTCCCTGTGACCTTATGTGAGTCTGAACTGTACTGACACAATCGCATTTCTCCATCTCACTTCATGGATACATCTGCAAGAGTTAGGATCATTGCTGTAAATTTAGGAAAGCTGTGTGTTCTGCCTTAAGGTATTACTTGAGGAAGTCACTCATATATCGATTCCTGATGTTGCTGGTTTTAGCAAGATAAGACTTCTAATCCATCTGCTAAATATCCTGTGCAAAAGATTAAACAGCTGTCATGCCCCCCACCCCCCACCCAAATTAAAATAGAGAAAAAAAACACAAACTATTAGTGTGTTGATGGATTAAAGAAGGTCTATTTACAGAAATAAGCAAAAAGCAACAAGAACGTGCTATTTTCTATGTCAGCGACAACTTCTTTAAAGACCTCTCTGTCTACAAAGACCAGAATGGAAAAACCTCAAGTGTATGGCATCACTACCTATAAAACTAGCAAAATTTCACTCAAAGTAAATTAAGGGCTTTGTGCACCCTGTTCAGAGGTGCAGGCTGTTAGTCTACTTATCTTCCTCTGTTCAGAAAACAAGAATGTATATTAGGTATGTGTGGTAAGATTTTGGTAGCATGGGGCTACAGGAATGTTTTCTCTGAGACTCTGCTAGAAGTTTCCCCTATTTCTGACAGAGCCAATGCCAGTCGGCTCCAAGAAGGACCTACCGCTGGCCAAGGCTGAGCCCTTCAGTGACAGTTGTGGAGCCTCTGGGACAACATATTTAAGAAGAGGGGAAAAAACTGCTGTGAAGCAGCCAGAAGAGAGGAATGAGAACATGTGAGAGAAACAACTGTGCAGACACCCAGGTCAGTGAAGAAGTAAGGTAAAGAGATGCTCCAGAGATACCCCTGCAGCCCGTGGAGGCCCATGGCGGGGCAGATCTCCACCTGCAGCCCAGGGAGGACCCCACGCCAGAGCAGGCGGATGCCTGAAGGAGGCTGTGACCCCGTGGGAAGCCCACGCTGGAGCAGGCTCCTGGCAGCACCTGTGGCCCCGTGGAGAGAGGAGCCCACGCTGGAGCAGGATTGCTGGTAGGATTTGTGACTCCATAGGGGACCCACGCTGGAGCAGTTTGTTCCTGAAGGACTGCACCACATGGAAGCAGACACATACATGAATTCTGCAGTTAATGAGAACTGCATCCTGTGGGAAGAATTTCTGTTGGAGAAGATCATGGACAACCATATCCCATGGGAGGTTTCCCACACTGGAGCAGGGGAAGAGTGTGAGGAGTCCTCTCCTTGAGGAGGAAGAAGCAGAAGAAACTGTGTGATGAAGTGACTGCAACCCCCATTCCCCGTTGCTCTGCACAGCTCACAGGGAGGAGGTAGAGAAAATCAGGACTGAAGTTAGGCCTGGGAAGAAGGGAGAGGTGTGGGGGAGGTGTTTTTAAGATTTGGGTTTATTTCTCATTATCCTTCTCTGATTTTGAATGGCAGTAAATTAATTTTCCCCAAGTTGAATCTGTTTTGCCTGTGATGGTGATTGCTGAGTGATCAACCTCTCCTTATCTCAAGTCACAAGGCTTTCATTATAATTTTCTCTCCTCTGTCCAGCTGAAGAGGAGGAGGAGCAATAGAGTGGCATTTGTCGGCACCTGGCATCCAGCCAGAGTCAACTCACCACAGAAAGATGCTATGAATTTGAAAGTCTAGTTTGCTCTAGCTAACAACTGAAAATTCAAAACACTGTCTGCTAACAGTGAGGCTGGGTCAGCCTGAAACTAGTATAAGTAAGCACAGTTTTGCTTGTTGTTTCAAAAGGCACTGAAGAAAAAAAGATATTTTAGAAGGGACAGTGGGATCTCAGGAGAGAGAAGGAAGAGAGAAAAATGTTACTTGGGAACCTGGGAAGAGTAAGAAAACACAATTAGCAAGGAAGGAGTGTAAAAAAGTATCCAAGTAAGGAGAAATGCTCATTATCTTTGTCATAGTTGTTAGTTTCCCCAGAGATTATAGAATGGAGAGTAATGTTTTGAAATTTGTCTGTCTAATGAAGTAAGCAGCTGAAATGAACTTGTGTGATGAATTTGCAGTAACTGATATTTATATGCATAATAACTAGTGTGTTTTATGTACAGATATTTCTTCTTTGCTGACACTAGTTTAACAAAAATTAAATAAAACCCCCACAATTAGTGAAATGAGAATTATACAAAATATAAAAAATAAAGAATTACAAAATAATTGGAGTTTCAGATCTGTTCCAAAACATTAAATGCTTTTATCGTCCTTGGTCACAAGTACTTGTAACTATTAATATTTAGAGATATAAACTTTGCCATAAAAATACAATTGGCTTTATAACGAAAGTATAGGTGCCCAGAAATACAGACAATCATGCATATGCAAGCACAACAAACACACTAATGAATCAGGACACTAAACATTAAAAAAACAGCATACTTCTGAGAATATTGCCTTTAGTCATCAGTGATGAAGGCTGCATACACATGGAAACAGGTGAATGACAAGACAAGGACCAATACATATTAAAGGAGTAGACGAGTTCCTACTGACTGCAAAGGTGTGGAATGGATCCATAGTCTTTGTGTATGAGAAGCCAAGCGAGGTCTTCCAAAACTTAAAATTGCGTATTGCTAACCCATCCTAACCTTTCCCTGGCTTTGGTTTTTGACTTATAAAATATTTCTTTTTCAGTGCATCCATGTCAAGAAACATTTTTTGGAAAAAAAAAAAAAATGGTCTTTTCTTGTTATCAAAGTCTGATCCATCACAGAAATTCTGATCTAAACAAAGATCCTACTGTGAATTCAGAGGAAGGACCAGCATTTACCTCTGCTGTTTCTGAGGACCTCTCAATTATTAATGGGCTTTGACGTCGATATTTTACCCTGGAGCAGTAAGGAAGTATTTCACAAAGAGTGATACTGAGACAGCAAACTGAGTAGCTTGTTCAAAAAAAGGTCTGAGTGAAGTGAATACAATTATCCTGATCACCTGTTTAGTGTTCAGTGAATTATCTGTGGACTACATCCTAGGTTTCAGAACTAGATTTGGCATCTAAATTCCAACCAAAACTTAAGGAAGTTCAGACTAAGGTGGACCTTTGATTGTTTTTTGAGTGCAGTCTGAAATATAGAACCTTCAGCCTCCAGGATCAGATACTGAAGAATAGAAAAGAAATGCATTTATTGTATCTATGCCTTATTTCAAAGATATATGTTCCATTTTCTACAAGTTCTTCTGAGTGTAAGAGCAATAGTAGTTAATGGGATATGCAAGCATAAGTAACTATGTGATTATACATTAATGCTTTAGAGAGACTCTATGTGAAGTCATTGCATTAATAGCATCACTTAACCTGAACATGTTTCATTCTCCTACTTTAACCTTCAGATGTGTAGAATTAATATATCCAACTTTTTCATCTCCGAGGTCCTGCTACAGGTTTCTTGCAGACACTGGGGAAACTGCTACAGCCCCTTTAAATTATAAGATAATTTTCTTCAGAACAGATTATGCTGAACAAATTATTCTCAGTTTTAACATGAATAAGTTTAATAATTTCAGCAGTACTGCACTGAAACTAGAGTGTAGCTTTTATAATTTAAACTACAATTATAATTTCTTTGATATAAACTCAGATAAAAATCCAAGGAAAGGTGAAATCTTTATGTCTCCAGACTTTTTTCCCCGTTGGTTCAAGCCTAGGGGAACACTTCAGACTGTAATTATTTTGCAGGACACTTGAACATTTCTATTGCTTGACAAGACAGGAACTCATCTTTCCTAACTATAGAAACCAATGCTGCAGTTTGCATTAATTAAAGTCTGCTGTAGTTATGCATTTTATAATTAGTCATATTATGGTTCATAGAGTTTAAATTTCAGTTTTTGTTCTGCACCCAAATGTAAAATCTCCCAAATAATACAATACTCTAGTAAATTCTCTTTAGATATTACCACCTGCTTGCTAAAAATCACTAATATGAATCCTGCTTCAGGACTAAATCTGGCCTTTCCCACATTCATATTCAAAGCAAGAAGACAATAAACAAACAACAGGCAATAAACCTTCTGGAGTAGACAAGAGTGATACAAGAGGGACTTGTGGCTAACATACCATTTCATGCTATTGCAGGGGAAACAAACTTTCTCTTGTGATCAGCATATGAAAATCTACACCAGCCTTCCGAAGTTCACTCATAAATTCTAGGATATGAGTGAGTCCAGTTGGAAGGCACAGTACCCTGTGGATATGTCACAGGCAAAACCTGGGACAGCCTGAAGGCATCTGTGAATTGTGTGTTTTTTTTTTTTTTTTTTTTTTTTTTTTTTTTTTTAATTGTGTTATTTTCTTCTCCTGATCCACACTGAAGATTTTTCACCTCAGTGTATGAGCAGCAATACATATGTCCCTCAAGGTCATTAGAATTACAGAAGTTGTTGCCATCAAAGTTTGTCTTGAGGTATAAGCTTACTTTACATGTTTTAAGATTAGCCTTGAGATCATCTTCTTACTGTTTCAGCCACTCAACTCTGCACCTTTGTCTTTCTATCAAAAAAATGGGATGTTCCCCTCAGGCACATGAGCTATATGATTTTGCTGTCTCATCTGAAATATGATAATTAGAGTGTCAATGTCAGAGCTTTTACAGACCTGTACAGCTTCAGTACTAGTTATCATATTTTGCCACTTGACACTAGGTATTTGCTGAAAACTGCATAGGTGGAAATTAATGAGGCCTTTACGTAGCAATCTGTCCAAATCTTGAAGCTGTAAAACTATGACAACAGGAGCATAATATTCCCATTCAAAAACTAATTTTGAATTCAGTCAGTGGCTGACACCATAATTTACCAAAGTATTGATAGCCACGTTGATACACTTTGTGTTATCATCAGCAATCACTACATTTCACTACATTTCCAGGGAAGGTCATGGAGCAGGTAATCTCAGGTGCTATTAAAAGTCATATAAAGGGCAACCAGGGGATCAGGCCCAGTCAGCACGGGTTTATGAGAGGCAGGTCCTGCCTGACAAACCTGATCTCCTTCTATGACAGGGCGACCTGTTTATTGGATGAGGGAAAGGCTGTGGATGTTGTTTACCATGACTTTAGCAAGGCCTTTGACACCATTTCCCACAGCATTCTCCTGGTGACACTGGCTGCGTGCAGCTGGGATGGGCACACGCTTTGATGGTAAAAAACTGTCTGGATGGCCGGGCCCAAAGAGTTGTGGTGAACGGAGTTAAATCCAGTTGGCAGCTGGTCACGAGTGGTGTCCCCCAGGGCTTGGTTTTGGAGTTGCAGAGAACTGGGGATGAGTCTCTTTAAGCAAGTAATAAGTGATAGGGCAAAACATAATGGGCTCAAATTGTGGCAGGGAAGGTTTAGACTAGATGTCAGTGTGGCAGGCGCACCCGCCCAAGGAGAGCAGAGCTTCTTGGCTGCTGAAGTGTAGCAGCTGGGGCTGCCTTTGCTCTCAGGGCCTCGTGGTAACTGGGGCCTTTGGCCAACGGGAGCCGCCACTGACTACAGGTCAGACTGGGCCTGGGGATCAGTGGAGTCCCCTGGGAGCCATTGGGAGCTCGTCCCCTGGAGCAGCAGCTGCGGGCGAGGACTCTCCCCTTGGGTCAGGACACGGCCCAAGGAAACTCCTCGAGGGATCTTGGGTTGGGACGTGCCCTGAGCAGGTCCGCAAGGTTGAGAGCCCTCACTTGTCAGGTGAGCAACAGAGCGTTTGGGGTTGTCCTTAAACCCCAGGGAGTGGGGCTTTGTTCTGCATTTTGGGTTGCCGTTAAACCCTATAGAGTTCTTTGTTATGCATTCTGGGTTGCTGTTAAGCCTTGGAAATCTGTGCTGTCTTCCTCTAACAGACATTTGAACCCATAATTTATGGAGAGCTACT
Source organism: Athene cunicularia (assembly GCF_003259725.1). Taxonomy (NCBI): domain Eukaryota; kingdom Metazoa; phylum Chordata; class Aves; order Strigiformes; family Strigidae; genus Athene; species Athene cunicularia. The sequence goes on from NW_020799092.1 coordinate 52,697,350, forward strand.
TAATTGTGTTAATAATAAATATTTTTTTTAAATTTATTTTTGGTGGTCAGTTGTTTATGTGAGAGCATCCGTAACAGTCAGGAAGCATTTCTTTACAGAACAGGTTGTTAGGCGTTGGAATGGGCTGCCCAGGGAGGTGGTGGAGTCCCCAAACCTGGAGATAAGAGTCGGTCGACATAGTGCTGAGGGATATGGTGTAGTTGGAAACTATCAGTCTAGGTAAATGGTTGAACTAGATGATCTTTAAGGTCTTTTCCAACCTAGATGATTCTGTGATTCTGTGATTTCACTACCAAGATAACAGAACTTGTCAGCCTGAGTTACAGGCTGTAAACACCATGGGGACTGTTACAAACCTACCCTGTCCTGTGGGAAGCACAAATTCTGGGCCTTGGTGTTTTTTGAGAAACTGAGATCACTGTGCTTTGTGGCAAAACAATCAGTGATCAATGACATATCCATATCTGCAGGATATAAGCCCTTTTTTTTTTTTTTTTTTGCATTTGCATTTGCATTTGCATTTGCATTTGCATTTGCAGGTTTCAAGAATATGGAGTAACACATGCTTATATCTGTCCTTAAATTTGTCCATCAACACTGCATCACACGCAGTTCTAGGGCCCATATGAAGTCAATTAAAACAATTTAAAAAGCAAAAAGTTTCAGAAAATATATTTTCTTAATAAGATAAAGCCTTCTTTCTCATATAATGGAACTGGGTGCTGCTGAGCTACTAATCAGGGAAGCCAAATGGACTGTCCATGAATCAGATCAATTCACAGCATCAGAGGCTTTAGAAGGATTATGAAAGATCACTTAAAAGTTTTGGTTTGCCTCAAGGCGCTTCATTTAAAAGATGCAGGCAGGTAGAAAAAAGGGCCTGTCATAGAACAGTCAGAATGGGATCCATGCTGACTTCTACATGTCTTTCAACTTCTCTGTAAATTCACTAGGCAAACAATTTAACAGAATTGGCATGCATCATTCCAGCAGCTGCTGAATTCTACCACTCATCTGAGACTGATAATCTCCCTCTTTCATAAGCTAACCAGCTGGATAGACCCTTTTTTTGGAAAAGGTCAAGGAAGAGGCAAAGTCAGCATCTGTTTATTCATTCTAAGCTAGTCCAGTTTAATTTCTGTCTATTTTGCTACCAGTCTTCCAAAATGTGTCATGAGCTGGTATGCATACAGGGTCTAGATCCTTGTTTAGAGTTACACTGCCCTTAGTCATCTATCCTGTAGTGTGAGATTCCATTAATCGTATTTGCATATGGCATAAAAATGAATACAGACATACGTTAAAAACTAAAAGATCACTATGTTCAGATCCTCTCTAAAGTCAAGGTATATTTCCAAAAGCTACTGTTTACAAGTCTTCTATCTAATTAATAGATTTGGGGTAAGAAATGAAGTAGACTCTGAGCCTACAGAGTCATCTGACTTGGTGAAAATCTGTCCAGGTTGTGCTATCTTCTATTGAATCATGAGCAAGCCATGACTTTATGACCAATTGCAGGGCACTGATTAACAAGGCTCCTGTGAGTAGCCGACTATATGTACTCAGTATTGATGTTCAGAACTACTGTTCCTACGAAGAATGGGGAGAAAACCTGGTTGGAGTTTATAACCCAGGTTGGAGTTTATAACAGCTAAGTGGGCAACATACAAGACAGTAAATAAAAACCCCAGATCTTTTGCTCAGAACTTTGGCTCTTACTTTCAAGTTGTATAAAACTGAGATACAGATTCTGATATTCTCTTTATGGATAAAACAAGAAAGAAAGCTTGAGAGAAAAATTTGATTAATGTTACACAGTTTTACATCAAATGTTCACTATATATAAACCTGAAATAATTTACAGAGCAAAATACTAGGATTCCTGTTTGGAGGTGTGCTGAGCTGGCCCCATCCTGTAGATGTTTGTGGCTCTATTGTGTAGGCCAGACCCCATGCCTGCATTGCTAATGAACTGATGAGAGGCAAACGTTCCTGCCCTGAAGCCGGATGCAAAAAAACCCGTTGGACCAGAGAAAAGAAAAACAAAAGGTGAGCAGATATGCTGATCAGCCTGTACAATTAACTTAAAAAGGCAGCAGAAAATCTTGCTTTTTGAGCATCCAAGATCCATGTGCATCCACCACCGAACAACTGAAGACTGAGGACCAACGGGATGCCGCTGGATCCATGGTGGTGACTATTCTTGCAGTCCTATCCCACATCCTTGCTTTATTTCTGCCTTTTCCTTCCATTCTGTCCTATCGCTACCCCTCTTCACTTTTTTCGTAATACAAACCTGTTTTGGGTATATGACATTTGACCTCGTTTGTGTCTTAATCTTGCTCTTGGCCGTATCAAAACCTCCCCCAACATTGGATCAGGACACAGGAGGAGCAGGGATTCCCATACAGCCTGTGCAGAACCCCTGGGACTCTGTAGGAAGAAGATGACTCCGCTGTTGTAGTTTAGTGCTGGGAGGACACCATGGGGGTGATCCACACCAGAGCATCTTGAGAAGAATGCATCCTGTGGGGAGGACTCACAGTGGACAGAGTTTGTGAAGGACTGTCTGCTGTGAGAGGGATGCCAAGTGGAGCATGGTGAAGAATGCAGAAGAGATCCCCCCTCTGACCTTGGAGGAAGAAGCATCAAACTGGCTGCAACCACCATCCCCTGCACTGTTGAAGAAGAAGGTAGAGATACTGGGTAAAGAGCTGAGTCCAGGAAGAAGGGACAATTATGGGGAGATGTTTTAAATATGATAGCACTTCTTACTGTCTCATTCTGTCTCTTAAGTGATGGTTTTGCTAGTGTTTCAGTTAAAGTGATATTCTTGTTTTCTTCCCCTAACGAGCCTGTGTTTTGCCTGTGAATGATAAATAGGTGAGCTACACCTCCCTATCCTTCTCTTGATTCTCTAGTCTTCTGAGTCTTCTCTCCCTCCCAGTGCCATGGGGAGAGTGAGTGAAAAGCTGTGTGGTGCTTAGTTGCTCTCTGGGCTCAAACCACAATACATGTTTATAAAAGATATCAGCAAGCATCTTTAAAGATAATTAAGCTTATGGTGAATGTATTTATCTAGAAATGAAAACCAAGTATTTTAAAATTAAAAGTTAAATGATCTGGTCACTGGAAAATAAAAACTTATCTAAAATGTCTCTGCAGCTGCATTTGAAAAACTTGTAAATTCAATATTAACTTCTTAAGCTCAGTATGAAAAATAAACTTGAGAATTGCAGACTTGTTTAGCCCACAGAAGAGAGAGCTCCAGGGTGACCTTATTGTGGCCTTTCAGTACTTAAAGGGGTCTTCTAAGGGAAACTTTTTACCAGGGCCTGTAGCAGTAGGATGAAGGGTAATGGTTTTAAACTAAAAAAAATGTAGATTTAGATTATATGTAAGGAAGACATTCTTTACTGTGACGGTGGTGAGACATTGGTTGCTCAAAGAAGTTATGTATATCCCCTCCCTGGAAATGTTCAAGGTCAAGCTGGATGATGCTTAGAGCAACCTGATCTAGTGGAAGATGTCCCTGCTGTGGCAGGGAGGTTGGACTAGCATCAGAACTACAGGAATTATTTCATTTTCTGCTAAAATAGGATAAAATAATGTTCAGAGGGAGATCACCATGCCTTAATCACGTTATGAACATGATAGTTTTTCTCCCTGTGCATGAATGTCAATGGGAGAGTGGGTGTGTTCTAAATAAAACTCCATTGTACAATAGAGTCCTTTCAGAAAGTTACTTCATTAAAAAAATACATTTAACTTTAAAATAAATATGTCATTAATAACCTTTTTAGCTTTTTAATCTCTCAGTAACGCGAATATTTTTAACATGATTAATGTAAAATGTGGAGACTTTCAAGCTCACAGTTCTAATTCTAAAAGCAGTGACACAGGATAGTGACGCTTCAATTTAAGGAGACAGCTATCATGACACTTTGTAGGATGAAACAGGAGCTCTAACACACTTACTTGATAAGCAAATTTATATTTATCTTTTCACTTTTATCTGACCAATGATAGGCAAAGTTGTCTAGGTCAAGAGAGGTGCAGTAAACTACAGACAATAATACACAAGTTCTTTGCTAATTTTTCTTTATCTTCCCTACATTTTATATTTAATTGTGCTTGTTTATTCTTATATTAACGTGCCATCCAACTCTGTAAATCCCAGATAAGAACTAGTAGCAGATGTTCAGCAACTTGCAGGTCAAATTCCCAATACAGGAAAAAATATTGACAGGCTTTCAGTATTTTTTCATGTGCAACCCTTTTATACAAGTCCTGTAACAGAGGTGGGAAGAAGCAGCACTCAAATAATCCTCTTTCACAAATCAAAGCAAAACACTTCTAGCTGACTTAGCCTCAGTGGGATAAATTATGACTTGGGAATAGACTTGAGCTAGCAATCAAAGTACGGTACAAACTCTTACACTGATCATACAGTTTCGTCTATTCAGAAATCTGTATGGTACTACTACCAAGAACACAGCTTGTTTATAAAGGAACACAGGTTGCACACCTACAAATACCAACTCAGGCGCCATCTTGTAACATCTCCCAGAACATGTATTTTTATAATGTTTCCTAAGAACTAATGGGGTGAAGTAAAATTTCTTGGGCAAATAAATATGAATACACATTCTGAATACATCTGTTACTCCCATTTGAGTTGTTATACAAGTACTTCGGCTTTATATATGGACATTTAGCTGGCAGTAGAAAATGAGCTCTGGAATAAAAGGATTCACAGATGTTTGCAAACAGTTCAGTTATTTTGCCTAATTGCTCTGTATCTGAACTATTAGACTTCATATAGTCTAAATGGAGAAAAAAAATCCTGAAGCATTGCAAAGGAAAGGAAAAAAACATACATGTTTTATGTACTAGTATCTTTTCAGATAAACAAAAATATGAGCAGTCCCTCTATTCATACTAATAAAAGAATAATTGAAGCAAATACTGCTTTTTTACTTGCAAGTGAGAAAATAGTTATTGATAAAAACTTATTTCCACATGCAGTTAATCAAGAGGTACATCTATTTGTTTATGCAGATATATTGCCTGTTCATTAATCTCCATATCCACTTCTCTGAGCCTTAACCTGCAGAGTCTCCATATAGAAATTATTCTTGACATTGTGTTTATGAGAAGTTCTTATATTGAGTGGCCCCTTGAGCATAACTCTTCTTATGTCTTGTTTACCTACAAATATTTGCATATCCTGAACTAGGATATTTTTTTTTTCTTCCTGAATGTTCATTTCATGGACATGATCATGAGCAATAAGACAATTTTCTTTTTATTTCAGTAATTATTTTTCATTGGAATTCTTAACTCATGAAATAGTTATTGCATATGTGAAGAGTTCCTTTATTATTGTTTTCATTAAATACAAAATACATACAGAAATGTCATTGTTCAATATACCAGATATGATTTCTCCATAGAGAGATTTTTAAGCTAAATACATAGGTTTTCAGTTATTCATTTTGACAATCCAGTGACATTTCAATGACAAAGGAAGTTAGCATCATGAATATTTTTTGTATGCCTCACAATATTGTCCACCATCTGTAATAGAGCGCCAAGCATTGATTTTGATCACTTGTAGCCCAGGGATACATATTTTTCAAAGAAACTACTTGGTCATCCTGAATAATTTCCATCCTACCTACAGTATCTGATTTGCTTTAGAGGCACTTACAGCTCTGTCAAGAAAACTGAGATTGATTAGAACCACAGCATAAGAATACATAAGGCATGAAACCATGTAATATACTGAGTCTTAACCCTTTTATCCTTTAGATTGGTTTATTTCACTTAATTTGTTTTCATCGAGATAAAAATCAAACCAATCCATACAAGACCTCTCTTAACCCCGAAGTCTCATTCTGCCCTCCAATTAATTCCTTCTTCAACAATTTATCCAGCTGACTCTTCAGTTTATTTAAACGCATTGTTAGAGTTCAAATCTTTCACATGTTCCATATTTCAACAATGTGTTAGTAGACTGACTTACAGGTCATGTCCTATTTAAACACATCCTATGACCTTTTGTGTTTGACCTTGTCACTGATTCAAACTCTGCTTTTCTGACCAGCCTGTTCTCTTACTCTCAGAATTTAAACTACTTTATAACTTTCCAATTAGCCAGTATTTAATTCCAATCATTAAAGATAAAATTTGTCAAACAAGATAATTCACCTTAAAAAAACCCCAACCAGATCTGTTATACAGTTTTTGCACTTTTCTTGAATCATACTGACAAGGTGAGGGCAAAAAAATAATGACATTTAAAAAAAAAAAAAAGCTTAAGTAGAAAGAGTAGATGCACTCAAAACCAGTTTATCTTCTTTATGTAAGGTATTCATCAATGGATTTTCCCCCCAACATGTCCAACTGTGGTCTAAATCACAGCTTGCTTTGCTGCAAAGACCACCTGGTCTATAACTCTGCAGCACTTGACTTTTAGATGAACTGAGATGAACAACACCAGGTTAGGTCCATCAAGTAACTAGATAATTATGTTTTCTTACATAGATACAAAAGAATAAAATTTTTAAATGCAGTCATATCCAAAGGTACTAACATTGTGAGAGAGAAAAAAGAAAAAAAAAAAAAAAAAGGAAAGGAAACAATGGTTTAGATTTTTATTTGTTAAGGATGATTATTAATATTTTCAAAAAGCTGAATACTTGGAAAAAAAATGTTTTGAAGACAATGAAAAAAATGAACACTCATAGAAAATGAAATAATCGGGGTGAGTAGATAAGCAACAGAGTGAAAACTTGGAACAATTAGAATAATGGGGGCTGTCATGTACAAGAGCAGCCTCCAAGGAGCACGAGCAACCAAGAGCGCAGCGAACAGAGCATGGCGCATCAGACAAGTGAGGCACATCAGTCTGCGCAGTCAGGGCAAGCAGCCAGGGCACAGTCCCTCTCCGGGGTCTAGAACATATCTGAGCTAGTTAGATCTTTATGTCCTCCACGAGCAGAGTGAACCATGGTCTCCACTCATGCCAAAACTACCACCAGGAAGAACCTGGCGACCCAGACGGAGCTGCCACGCAAACATGCAGCAGTCCAGTTCCCGGGCTGCAGGGAGTGCCTGAGCCTGTCAGTCCTGTTGGAGGGCAGCAGTGACAGAACTCGTTTGTGCTGTGATCAGCTGGATGACCTGCTCAGCCAGGTGTCAGAACTCAAAGAAGAGGTTGAGAGATTAAGAAGTATTAGGGAGTGTGAAAACGAAATTGATTGGTGAAATAACACCCTAGCACCCCTGAAGCAACAGGAGCAAATAGAGGCTCCAAACAAGGGAGGCATTCCCTCACCCTCCTGCTACCAGGCAGAAGGAGGGGACCTAAGAGATGGGGGAGACTGGAAACAGGTCCCTGCTCGGGGAGGCAGGAAAGTCCTCTCCTGGCCACCCTCACCCTCCATGGTGCCCATTCGCAATAGATTCGGGACCCTGGAACTTTTGAATGAAAAAGAGAAGGAGGAAGAAAATGAGACAAATGAGGAAGACCAAGGTCCACCAAGGCCAGGTCATTCCAGACCAGGTATTAAAACCAGCTCTGAAAAGAACCCCAGAAGAGTCATTGTAGTGGGTGAATCCATTCTGAGAGATGTCGAAGGCCCCATATGCAGACCAGACCCGCTTCATAGGGAAGTCTGCTGCTCCCTGGGCCCTGCGTCAAGGACCTCACAGCAAAACTCCCTGCTCTAGTGAGACCCAAGGATTACTACCCTCTCCTGGTTTTTCAGGTAGGTCATGGTGACATTACCAGGAGAAGGCCTAAAACAATGAAGAGAGATTTCAGGTCCTTGGGAAAACTGATTAAGGGGTCAGGGGCACAAACTGTGTTCTCCTCCATCACTGCAGTTGGGGGGATGGACAAAGAATAATACTGGAGAACTCAGCAGATGAACTTGTGTCTCCAAGACTGGTGTTACCATCAGGGCTTTGGATTTTTCAATCATAGGTTTGTATACAGGATGCCAGACATTTTGGCATCAGATGGGATACACCTGTCCCAGAGGGGGAAGAGGATCTTGGGGCAGGAGTTAGCTGGGCTCTGACAGACCTTTAAGCTAGATTTGAAGGGCAAAGGGGGCAAAACATCAGCCCATCTGAAGTGCATGTATACCAGTGCATACAGCATGGGTAACAAATAGGAGGAGCTTGGAGCTGTGATGAAACAGGAAAATTATGATGTCATGGCTATAACAGAAACATGGTGGGCTGTCTCCCATGACTGGAGTGTGCCAATTGATGGCTACAAACTCTTTAGGAGGGACAGACAAAGAAGGAGAGGTGGGGTGGCGCTGTATGTCAGGGACTGCTATGATTGCTTTGAGTACAATTGTAGTGAAGACAGGGTGGAGTGACTTTGTGTTAGAATCAGGGGCAAGGCCAACAGGACAGATGTAAGTATAGGCCACCCACCTAAAACAGAGATGGATTAAATATTCTATAGGCACTTAGGAGAAATATCACAGTCACTTGTCCTTGTTCTTGTGGGAGACTTAAACTTCCCAGATATCTGCTGGAAATACAACACACAGAGTGGGACCAGTCCCAGAGATTCCTAGAATGTGTGGGAGAAAACTTCCTGACGCAGCTGGTAAGAGAACTGACCAGAGAAGGTGCCCTGCTGGATCTCCTCTTTGGGAACAGAGAAGAACTGGTGGATGAAGTGGTGGTTGGAGGATGACTAGGCCACAGCGATCACGAAATAATAGTGTTCTCTATTCTTAGAGAGCCCAGGAGAGGGGGAAGCATAACAGACACCCTGCACTTCCAAAGGGCTGACTTTGTCTTATTTGGGCACCTGCTAATAAAGATCCCTTGGGAGAAGGTACTGAAGGGTATAGGGGTCCAGGAAGGCTGGGTGCTCTTTAAGAAGGACATCTTCATGGTTCAGCCCAGGTGCTGTAAGAGAAGCTGGTGACAGAGAAGACCACCCTGGCTGAACAGGGAGCTTTGGCTGCAACTCAGAAAGAAAAAAGAAAGTTTACAGCCTTTGGAAGAAGGGGCTAGCCACACACAGTGATTACAAAGATGCTGTGAGGCTATGCAGGGTTGAAATCAGGAGGTCTAAAACCCAGCTGGAAATTAATCTGGCTTCAGCAATCAGGGACAACAAGAAATGGTTCTATAAGTATATTAGCAGCAAAAGAAAGACCAGAGAGAACCTCCATCCCCTGCTAGACACAGGAGGAAACATGGTAACAAGTGATCAGAAGAAGGCTGATGTGCTTAATGCCTTCTTTGCCTCAGTCTTTAATAACAAGGTTAGTTGTACTGAGGGAATCCAGCCTCCACAGCCAGAATACAGAGACTGGGAGAACGACACCCCCTGCAATCCAGGAGACAGTCAGTGACCTACTGCATCACACAGACACACACAAGTCTATGGAACCAGATGGGATACATGCGAGCGTGCTGAAGGAATTGACTGGGGTGCTCGCCAAGCATATTTCCATCATTTACCAGCAGTCTTGGCTGACCCGGGTGGTCCCGACTGGTTGGAAATTGGCCAATGTGATGCCCATCTATAAGAAGGGTCGGAAGGATGGTCCAGGAAATTACAGGCCTGTCAGCTTGACTTCAGTGCCTGGGAAGCTGATGGAGCAGCTCATCCTAAACACCATCATACAACACATGAGGGACAACCAGATGCTCAGGCCCAGTCAGCATGGGTTTATGAAAGGCAGGTCCTGCCTGACAAACCTGATCTTTTTCTACAACAGAGAGACCTGCTTATTGGATGAGGGAAAGGCTGTGGATGTTGTTTACTTTGACTTTAGCAAGGCCTTTGACACCGTTTCTCACAGCATTCTCCTGGTGACACTGGCTGCTCGAGGCTTGGATGATCGTAGGATTTGCTGAGTAAAAAACTGTCTGGATGGCCAGGCCCAAAGAGTTGTGGTAAACGGAGTTAAATCCAGCTGGCGGCCGGTCACGAGTGGTGTCCCCCAGGGCTCAGTTTTGGGGCCACTCCTGTTTAACATCTTTATTGATGATCTAGACGAGGGGATCGAGTGCACCCTCAGTCAGTTTGCAGATGACACCCAGTTGGGTGGGAGTGTTGATCTGCTTGAGGGCAGGGAGGCTCTGCAGAGAGACCTGGACAGGCTGGAGCCATGGGCTGAGCCCAACTGGGAGAGTTTCCATAAGGCCAAATGCCGGGGGCTGCCCTTGGGCCACAACAACCCCCAGAAGTGCTACAGGCTTGGGGAGGAGTGGCTGGAGAGCTGCCAGTCAGAGAGGGACATGGGGGTGCTGATTGACAGCCGGCTGAACAGGAGCCAGCAGTGTGCCCAGGTGGCCAAGAAGGCCAATGGCATCCTGGCTTGTGTCAGCACTAGCGTGGCCAGCAGGGACAGGGAAGGGATCTGACCCCTGGACTCGGCACTGTGAGGCCGCACCTCGATTCCTGTGTTCAGTTTTGGGCCCCTCACTACAAAAAGGACATTGAATGACTCGAGTGTGTCCAGAGAAGGGCAACGGAGCTGGTGCAGGGTCTGGAGCACAGGTCGTACGGGGAGCGGCTGAGGGAACTGGGGGTGTTTAGTCTGGAGAAGAGGAGGCTGAGGGGAGACCCTTATCACTCTCTACAGCTACCTGAAAGGAGGTTGCAGAGAGCTGGGGATGAGTCTCTTTAACCAAGTAACAAGTGATAGGACAAGAGGTAATGGACTCAATTTGTGCCAGGGATGGTTTAGACTAGCTGTCAGGAAGCATTTCTTTATAGAGCGGGTTGTTGGGCGTTGGAATGGGCTGCCCAGGGAGGTGGTGGAGTCCCCATCCCTGGAGGTGTTTATGAGTCGGGTCGACATAGTGCTTAGGGATATGGTGTAGTTGGGAATTGTCAATACATTAATGGTTGGACTAGATGATCTTCAAGGTTTTTTCCAACCTAGTTGATTCTGTGATTCTGTAAAATTTTTTAAAAGGAAGAGAGGATTTTTCACCAGTGCTAGTAAGAGGGAAAGTTTATCATGGTCAAAGTGATCATTTGGGTCAAAATAAGAATGACTAAGAAATCAAAAATAGCAGAAAGATTATAAAATAAAGCAAGTAGAAGCTAAATATGGATGTAAGGAGTTCAAAAGTTTTAATTTATTGAAAAGTATTTGCCAACTGAATTGCCATATTGTTTTGTTTCCAAGTAGGTGATTGAATTATTTGAAATATATATTCCAAATAATCACAGATGAACCAGTCATGATACAAGTCATTCTTGTGACACTCAAGCTTCTTGGAACACTTTCACAAACTGTCTTTACCAATTTTCACAGTATGAACTCTTTTCATGTGAAGAAAAGTGAAGTGTTGCTACCTGATTTGAGAACCACTTGTAACCCTAACTGCTGCCTCAGCTCTAGTTACCTGAGTTTAGTGAAGATGCCAGGTACTATTACCAGATTAAATTTTTTTGTACAGTGTCAGCCTTGCTCATTTATATTCTGCAGGGAACCATAGCTGCCTAAATACCCATCTTTGGTCAAGTGTACAGCCAGCTGAGCAAGAATAGCTGTAGTCCAGCTTGGCTGAAGAGTCAACTTCTGACTGAGCCCAAAGGCAAAAAGAAAGTATAGAAGTGGGACTAGGTTATCCATGAAAGTATAAGCAATTCTCCCTCATCTTTCATGTCTTTGGTGGCATTTTTTTAATCCTCCCAGTTGTTACTTGTATTAGTACTCATTAAGTGTGTTCTTCAGAAATTTCCCCATTTCTGATTTATATGAGGATTGCATAGCACAGCCTTCCATTTTTCCTTTGTCCGGATAATCTTATACACAAATCAGTATTCACTAGTGTCTAAAAAGACAATTTGCAGACCTACCTCTGTAGCCAGATCTATCTGCTTCTGTCCTTATTAAATTTCTGTTCTCTTCCTCTGGATTTCTTTTGTGGAAGTATATGGAAATTGGCTTAATTAAAATACAATATTTAGTTGTTTTTCCTCCAAGATAACTCTGTGATCAGCCTTCACACAGACAACTGCAGCATCCTTTGTCTACACTGCCAAATTCAGGCTATTGAATCCTAATGTTATGATTTTTTTAATGTCAAACCTACCTCTACTGGACCTTGAAGTGAATATTATGCTTTTCATCAGTCTAATTTAAATCAAATTTTGTTAAGTGTAGATGGAACATATGCTTTGTTAAATACAGTTTCTTACATGCCATGATTAATTTAACCATTCTAATCACTGTTGGAATTTTACCTGAATTTATCAAAAGTTGCTTCCCTGTGAATTGTCAGAATTATAATCTTTGGAAAATAAGAGAACAGACAAAAAACTCTGTCAAAGCTAACTACCTTATTTAAATAAAATTATAAATACCCATTTATGTCATATTCTTTTAGCTTCTTTGTAAATAATCCAAATTTCAAAATTTTAAAACTGGTGATTTCCCCTAAAAATATTTTTGTCTGAAAGCCTCAATGAAAAAGTAACACTGGAATGCTTTTTCTATCAACTGCTTTAGTGTCTGAGTTTGTTTGACCTGAGCAAAGGGAAGGCTTCTATAGTGTTCTCTAAACCCGGGTATTAACCTATTCTTATTGATTCTATTTGCAATAAAAGGTACTTCAGAACTGAAGGCCAAATACAGAAATCTTATTTATTAGTTTAGTAGCTGCTCTGCACTGTGAGGTACCCTACATTTACCATTATATTAATGCATACTAGTAATAAAACTTGTTCATGATATTTATCTAAATAATATTCTCTTAGGGTCTATTTTAGTATCCAGAACTTTTTTTCCTTTACAAGACTATCCTCTTGATATGTCATGTACCATAATGTAAGACTCATTTTAAATTCAAACAAGAAAAACTGAATAGAAAGAAATAATCTTAAAAACAACAGCAACGTTGTCTAAACACACTTAGTCAAGATCAATACTATAATACTGTGCCTGCTATTACAGACAGACAATCCTTCAGCTTTGCAGCTTTGTGTAATCCACTTCTATTATTCCTATCTTTTTTTTTTTTTTTTTTTTTTTTTTTTTTTTTTTTTTTTTTTTTTTTTTTTTTTTTTTTTTTTTTTTGGGTAAGGTATTAGCATGGCAAAATTCCACTAAGTCAATTTCTTATTCCAGATGCTTCATGTCACTTTCTCTTCATACTCAATTTACATTTACAGTATCTTCATCTGCCGTACAGGTTTCTCTGTTACTATTCTGAGTTACTATACCCACTGTTATTTCTTTCTATTACAATAGTTATCAAGACATAATTTTATGTGAAATAAATTTTCCTCTCCAACATTCTTCAGAAATTTTCTTCTGGATCACTCACTTCCTAAAACTAACCTTCAGTATACATGGAAAATTTTGTCTCTTTTAAGTTAATCTGTACAAGCATTTGTATTTGTCAAGATTGTAAAGTTTTCTGAGATTCATGGGAACAGGAGATACATTCACTCCTGAACTGTTGTATAATGTGCCTAAATGAAAAGAAGATAAGAAATCTTGATATCTCTTCATTACTCTCTTTTTTTTCCTACTGATTTCTCACATACTTCTTTTTCACAGTGGTGGGATTTAAAATTGCTTTCCTTTTATACATGAAATATGCTTCTGTCTTAAGAGTGATGGCCATGGTAAGAATATGAAAAATATGATAAATGAAGTGAAAGACAAGGAACCTAATACCAAAGAACATATTTGATATGTTGATATACCACAGTCCAGTACACAGCAAAGAGAGAGACAACATAGTAGAAAGTTAATGAGCTAGCAAGTGCATCTTTTATTGGCATCTCAAACAAAAGTATTGGTCTGAATCAAAATTTTCTCCTATTTGAAGCAAATAAGTTTTAAGTACAGTTTTCTATGCGACCATTAATTCTCCCAGTGAACTTTTTTTTTCCGCAGGTTTCAGCAAGGACTGGTCTTTATCCAATGAAATATGAATATACCTTAAAAAAGATCATTTTAGAAGTAATTAAAACTAATACTTACATATAGATTCTCAAATATATTTCAGTGGGATTATATTAGATGTAATACGTGGAACAGAATAGAAGAAAATAATGTGTGTATAGATACATTGGTTAGCCAGTGACTTTCCTGAACATGAAAGCCTGCTGACTTCAATGATATTCAACAGCGTGCTTGCCAGTGTTGAAAACTGACAGAACACATCCAGTCTAAAAATGCAGAAGACAGCTCAGTTGAAAAACCTGATTTGAAAAATCAGAAAAAACAGCTATCAAATATTGACTGAAAGTTACAGACTCAGATATTGGTGTTTCAGTATTCTGAACTTTTATTTCCCACTAGGCACCCTGCAGGTCTGATTGAAGACAATTTCTTAATTTCTTATTTGCAATCTATCCTCTCAATACTTTTAACTGGAATAAACCACTTCAACCTTCTACAGAAATTTGTTAGAATTGTGCATCTACTGTATTAATCAACTTAAAAGTAAGGTAGATTTACTTGGACAAAAAGAAACACCATTTGTTAAATGACCCCTGTCATTATTTTACCTAAATGATACACATATGAATTAGGGGCTTTGTAACATTTCATATATTCAGACTCTCCCACCTCATTTTAAACACAATTGTACTAAATATGTAGTTCTATATATTCCAGCAAAAATCTCTGGGGAAAATTTAATTGCTCAAAATCATTAAGGATTTGAAAATTTGACTAAAATTAAGTAATAGACTAAAACAAAGTAAAGAGAGGGAAAACTTTTCATAAGAAATGTGTCTATAGTTTTCAGAAAAATAATATTTAAAATGCATTTGCCATGTAATATCCAATGACATTCTGAGCAAGGGAACTTTTTATACATAACTCTTGTTATGTTAAATTTATGAGCTATGTGACTGTCAGCATGTTTATATAATTGATCACGCAAGCTGTGCTTGGATTCCCAGTGACTATCTGGTAAATTTTTTCCTTCAGCTCTGTGATGTGGAGAGTTTAAAATGACAGCAGACAACACAGTTGCTTTAGGGTGAAAAATCTGAGAAGCATCAGGATAAATATTCTAGAAGTTAGATATGAGTATATAAAATACTCTCTTTTCTTACATTAAAATTGGACTGCATAATTTTAATTTCACTGATCAGTAATATAGAAACAATTAAATATGTAAATAATATGTTTATGTCAATACAATATGTCAATAATATGTTTAGGTTTGAGTTTGGAAAATTACTTGTATTTTTCAAAATATACTTTAAAATATTTTATTACATCTGCAAAGCTACAATTCAAACTACTTAACAGAGTTATTTCACATGAACAGACTGGGATAACATTATTTATTTAACTGTTTTGCACTGGTTGTTTCTTCAGCTGGAATGATGAGTGAGGGAGAGCTGAGCACGCACACGACCAATGTGATCAAGCAATGCCCGTTTATTACAACTAAGAAAGCCCTTTTATAATGTTCTCCCGCACACGTGAGTAACATGCAGTAGAAGTCCTCAAGACTGGACAGTTAACTTAGCTCACGCTTTAAACCTTCTTATGGTTGGATAAAAAGTGCCACATCAGCCTTGCCAGGCTTCCTGCCTTGGGTAACTTCCTCTTCCGTCCCAACCCCTTCTGGAGGTTGTTTGTCTCGTCGAGTTTCTCCCCCCTCAGTCAGGGTCACATCCTTATCGCATTCTTGCTCAGGCTGAGGCTCTTATCAGTCTTGTTCTCATGCAGGATTGCTCACATGTCCATTCTCTCACAGAAAATCCTCTTGAATCCCAACATATCCCTCTTTTTGTTTTTGAGCAATCCAAATTTCTTGCAGGCCCTTTTGTACTGAATGTCTACTACAAGAAACTAAGCATGGCAAAATAACAGCAAACATGATAACTACAATAATTACAACAATTCCCCTTTGTAACAACTCTTTCAACCATCCTGTGATTGGTCCCAGTGTGGTGTCCATGCGCTGCTCTCCTACTAGTCAAACATCTTGTTTTCAACAGTCCAGCTTCCTTATCTTTTTACTACGCATGCAGTTTCTCAGGCCCTTGTCCTTGCAGGTGTTCTTCAAAACAGATACATCCTGTTGTTACAGTGAGGCCACTTGGCTCGAATTGCTCATAATATGGCCGTTGTTTTCCAGCCATTCCACAAATCCCTCTTTTTGTTTTCGAGTGATCTAGACCCCTTTTATTGTTCGGTCCATCGTTCTCATTAAACACTTCCACACACAGTTTAACATCATTAAAAGATTATAATGACAATTAAAACTGTTATTCCAAAAAAAACCCAAATCCTTTAACCATCCAGTAATTGGTAACCTTTTAGCTGAATCATTATTAAAAATTCTTCCTTCTTCAAGATGTAAACCCATCGTACAAGCGTCACCACAAAACCAAGTGTCATTTACCGGTACTGCTGAAGGAGTCACATTTTGCCATCTTAGCTAGACTGTCTGATTATACCAACCATGTGTCAGAGGTTGTGTAAGGCCGTTGCCTATCAGATCTCCCCTTTCTTTGTTTTGCAATGGGCACCTGCAAGACTTGTTTGAGAGCTGTATCAATTAAGGGTTAGACAAACTTAAAACTTAAATAATTCCACAGAAGGCTAAAACAATACAGCAATTACAATTACTAGTTAAAAAGAGTAAGCTAATTTCACTACCCATAATTAAGGGATATTGACTCAATACTACAAAAATAAACAGTAAGGAAAATATGGAGTAGCACACCTACTTAATGGAGTACTAACACTCAGATCCACAATCGCTAGGGAACCCTGGATACAGCAAGAATTCAGAGTACCATTCCCTGTAAACTGGAAGTCCTACGTGATGTGTCCATCCGTAGGTGAGGCATCCAACACCGCTGCAAGCAGGTCCAGCCTCTAAATCAACAGGCCAAAATAACTGGCAATTTTCTTTGAGCGGAAATATCTGATTTCATCCTCCTGTTGGGTTCCATCCAGAGCCTGGCCACCACTCCAGGGGGAAAACCAACGGAGTTTCTAATAACGTTAAACACTTGAGTTCTTAATTCTTATTATTGCTAAACAAAGAAAGTTGAATATACACATTCTTATAGCGTTTCATCCTCATTAATAACTACATTTCATCTAAACTACATCTTTCACTAGTGACTAGTAAGCCTATATATTACATTAAGGAGTGGCAATCACTGTTATCATTTTCTCTATTAAGAGTTGGTAACTGTAGTGTATTTTGTCCTGTTGCAGTAGCAAACATCACCCATACATTCTGCTTAAATGATCAGTCAAAGACATAGCAAACCGTTGTACAGGGGCATCCACAGCACTCACAGCTGGCTCTTGAGTTCTGGCTGCCTCTCACACACTTTGACGGTAACCACTGGGGACTGTGACCTGTGGAGACACAATCATAACCTCTTCCCCAGGTTATTAAAAGATATAGTTATCGTGGCTTCTTGACATACTATTAGGGAAGCTGCAATAAAATTAACAAGCTGAAGAATTTTTGACCCTTTTGTTACTGAACACAGGGGTTCAGGTCATAATTTTGATTTTCCTCTTTATAATCAGCATCTACAACCCCTGGTAAAATCAACAACCCCTGTAAGGTTGTAGATGATCTTTTGACAATATTTCCGTCAGGCAGATGGTACAGAGATGCACCTAAATTCAAGACAACAATGAACACAGAATTACTGCCTCCCGCTAGAGGAGGTATTTCACATGTAACAGTTAAAACACCGAGTCTGAACAAACAGCAGCACTGATGACCCAGCGGGCGAGCACTAGGGCTCTGCACGAAGGCACTAAGAATATAAAAAGCCATTGCTGCATGACGGTATCAGCACCTTCTCTGTGAAAAACTGCTGCTTTTAGTGGGGATGGGGGTTGTGCTGAGAGCACAGTGCCAGACTTGGCCGCAGGTGGTCACTCCGTGGCGGGGCAGGGGGGCTTGGGGAGGCCCTGGGCCACCACTGCCAACTCCATACTCCACGCCCCAACCACTGCTGGACTCCTCCAATGCCACCTCATTCTCCTTCCTGACGGCATCAGGCACACTTCCAATGTTCTCAGCTCCCAACTGTGCAGCTTTCGGTTTAGCTGCCGCTGCCCGCCGCGGTCCTGGTTGTGCAGTTGATGAAACAAATGGATTTTTTCCCTGACCTAATGCGACAGGAGCCGCTAGGGGCACAGGCATTGGAGGTGGATTGTCAGAGTTAGAAGCCACTCCAGTCGCTGCAAAGGCAAAAGCAACAGCTGCAAGCTCATTGCTCAGCTCTTGCAATGTCTCTTGGATTTGTTTCCAGAGTGTGTTATAGCTGCTCACTTCTTTTGCTGACTTTCTCCCATTACTGATCGAATCCCAGAGCTGTTTCCCTATAGACTGCCAGGTAGATACATCAAACGTGAGACCTACACTCGGTATAAGTCCCTTTTCTCAGCTCCATATTAATAAACTTTCCAGAGCAGACTTATCATATTTTATTCCTCTCATTGAGAGGATATACTGGAGAAGTTTCACCACTGTCTGTTCATCCTTGGCATGGGTTGACTCCATTCCTACCCGGCCGCCGCTTTTCACATGTCTTCCCTTTTATCTTTTTCCTTTCACTTTCCCTTATAAAGTGACAGCGTGCTGATTCTCACTTTCAGACACTGGGACAGAGTCTGGATATTTCGACCGGCTTTCTCCACCCCAGATTGCACTCCGAAGAGTCCTCCTCAGTGAAGACTTTGTGCCAATCTTGAGGGCCCCATCCAGGGACGCCACCTGCGGGAGAGCTGAGCACGCACAAGACCAATGTGATCAAGCAATGCCCATTTATTACAACTAAGAAAGCCCTTTTATAATGTTCTCCCGCACACGTGAGTAACATGCAGTACAAGTCCTCAAGACTGGACAGTTAACTTAGCCCGCGCTTTAAACCTTCTTATGGTTGGATAAAAAGTGCCACATCAGCCTTGCCAGGCTTCCTGCCTTGGGTAACTTCCTCTTCTGTCCCAACCCCTTCTGGGGGTTGTTTGTCTCATCGAGTTTCTCCCCCCTCATTCAGGGTCACATCCTTATCGCATTCTTGCTCGGCTGAGTCTCTTATCATTCTTGTTCTCACGCAGGATTGCTCACATGTCCATTCTCTCACAGAAAGTCCTCTTGAATCCCAATAGATGAGATCAGGGCAGGAGCAAATATTGTCCACCCAATCACACAACTCTTTCAGTTGCTATTGCATTGAAATTAGGATTCTCCTGTCACCAAGGTTGCAGTATCAAAATTTAAAATCATACCTAAAGCAGATTTTTAGGTTGTTTTTGCAGATGTAAATGTGTATACAACCAAGGTGGGATTAAGATAATTATGGGATTTGTTCTGTCATTCACAAACTGCTGTGGCAAACTTTAAATCAAGATTTAGCCCTGATAATAGGCTTTCTCTGCCCAGTGAACTCATGTAAGCACACAGATTTGGTAGCGAAGATGATAGCCAACACATAAATTCCAAAATCATTCTTAAATACAAAAAATGAATAGTTAGAGAAAGCACATGCAGAAAGCATAAAATTTTAACACTTTGGCTCTAATTTGCATGTTAGTTACAGCTAATTGTTGCCAGAGGTTACAGACTGGAAAAATTCCGGAAGAGATATGGTAAACAGAAAAGACAAAATGAGAAGCTGTACCTGGATAATGAAGAAACAACAGTAAGACAAGGCAAGGAATGAGGCAGTGAGACAGCTACACTCTCACACATGGCCTTCAACTACCCCAGGAGGTAAGCTGCTCTTCTGATGTGTTATTTTTGCCAAGTAAAATAAACATTCAGTGTATATCAACCCTCCAAGCTCATCATATTTTGCCCTTACATTGCTGGGGCTGGGCAAGGAGGTACTGCTGGGTGAGAACAGGAGCACTGGACCTCAGGGACTGTGGGCAGCCAGGCAGACACTCACCCTTTGAGGACCATAAACAAGCTTCAAACAGAAGCACTGAGGATTTTTATTTATTTATGGGGTTTTGCCAGCAGCCATAGCTCCACTTAAGATTCCAAGAATTTTAAAAAGCTTTTTACATTTTCAAGATATTTCCATCAGACAAGGTGCACTATTCACCAGCCGATGCTTCCAAAACTGCAGTTTCCTGCCCTGAAACATTTCTTCATAACAGGACAACACATTCATCATGTTCAGTAAACAAGTGGCAAGTATTTAAATGATTTACCTAAATATTCCTGCATTTATAGTACCATTATTTTTTGATAATGTTAAACATGAAGTTTCTATTGTGTGTCTCCCTAGGGGACATACACATAAGAGTTTCTAAATGAAACTCGAAAAAAACATAAATTCTTAACTGTTTTATATTTTGTGGCTATGAAATGATTTCTTCAATATGCATAACAGAATTACTAACAATTCTATGACACTGGAATATTCTATAAATACTGAAAGTAGGTTAAAAGACATGTCTGTGACTTGCCATAAATATATGTATTTTCCTTACATTAGGAAAAGAAAACTTCTCTTTTCTATCATTGCAGCTTTTTCTCTCTAAATAGAATACTAACTATCTGCATTAATTAAGGGAATTATCCTATTTCTGTTCAAGCACTGGCAGCTCTTGTAATATGCTAAACCTTCGATGAGGTCCATCAATTTTGATTGCAACTTAACAGTGTAGATTTTCCCTTGGTAACTAATTAGTTTTATTCATACAGACACCTTTCATCCATGCAGATAGAAATGAGCAAAATGTGTATTTGAACCCATTCGTAGGCTTAAGGGCAGATTATTGTAAATAAACACTGCTCATCAGTTCAGTTTCTTCAATTTCCTTAATTGGCTGATGTTTAAAGAGCTGGAGCAGCATCAGTGCTGAACATGTGCTTTCTTAATTAATTATCTATAATTTTAAACTTTGCAGTCTATAATTAAAGAGTTTGAATCTATATGCTCATTTAAATGACATACATTTTTATATTTCCATTCTGAAAGGATATGTTTGTTTCAGACATCAGCTAGGCAGCACACAGTTTTAAAAAATACTATTTATAAAACAAAATTAGACATTCCAAGACACTGACATGTTTCATATTGCATTTACTTGGGGGAGATGTCCCCAACAACCATGGCAGTCCCTCCAACATGTAGCACTGAGGGGGAAAGAAGGATCCTGATCTGTTACTCACATACAGGCAATTCATCAATCTGTGGGACAAACAGGCATTGTGTTTCACCAGGATCTGTTGGAAAATGGCAGATTTACTCTCTTGGCCAAGGCTCTCTTCCATCTCTACCTTGTATGAGAGCATGTTATGGAGGCTCTCAAAATAAACAAATAATCACCAAAAACTGAAAATTTATTATCCATACAACTAACTAGCTCTCTGCAACCTTTCAACTACAAGACTGAATGCCCATGAGAGGAAAACAGAAAAAACTTCCTAGGGTTCAATGACGACACAAAACGCTTTATCACTCTCTTAACAATGAGGCCTCTCAACCTCGAGGAACTTCTCAGGGCAGTGTCCCAACCCAAATAACCTCAAGGAACTTCCTTGGACAGCATCCTAGTCCAAGGGGAGAGTCCTAAAAACTGAAGCATACTCCAGGGGAGCCATTTATACTCAGGCTGAATCTGATCTGTAGTCAGTAGCGGTTCCCATTGGCCAAAGGCCCCAACTACCGTGAAGCCCTAAGAACAGGGGCACTCAATAGCTGCTACACTGCAGCAGCCAAGAAGCCCTGTTTTCATTGGGTGGGTGCACCTGACAGAGTACATGATATGATAAACAGTGTCTCTTTCTCCAATATATTTACTGATTTTTTTTAAGCAATATTGCAAAGGCTTCCAAACTATTACAGCTTTCACTTCAAGGCTGCTGCTGGCACTGCTGATGAGGGAAACTGCAGAGACACTCACTGTTCATGGGAATGTGCAGCAGAGGTCAGAGGAGCTGAGGCAGCAGTGAGCAGGGGCTGCCTTGTATTGAAAACACTTACCTTCCTTCTCTGTGCAGATATGTCCAGGCTAAAACTGTGCGTTTGTTTTTTTTCAGAGAGGAGGGGGTTTGTTTGTTGTTTTGATTTGTATTTTGTTTTGTTTTGCTTTGCTTCGTTTTGTTTTTTCCCAAGGAAGAAAACTGAAAAATAACCCCAAAGAAGGGAGAGTAAGGCTGTCAGAGCAGGTTAGCAAAACCTGCAAACGCATAGATCAGAGAGTAGAAATGGCTGTCTTTATAGATCCAAGGAAGGACTTTTTGAAAGGAAGTTGTGAAGAAAAAATAAGGACAATGTCATTGAGTTTCTGAGTAAATACTCATGGGAAAATATTCCATATTGATTTTTGAAAGTGCAGAGATTAAGGAAATTCTCAGAAAAAAGAAAAAGAGATACTTTTGCTAAATAGCATCTCAGAGCAGCAAGACATTGCAAGGACAAAAAAAGGCGGTACGAAGAGAGAATCAAATGCACAGATTATCTAGGCCACGAGCCCTGTAAAAGCCATGTACAAATTTTTTGCTAAAATACAAAAAGATGACATTGTTTTTTCAGACAATACAGATAGAAATCCTTCCTGTGGTGTAGATACTGGCTTTTCTGCACACTAGACAAATAGTCTAACAAAGGAAAACTGGAACATGAATAAGAAGCATGGAAAACAGCTGTTTAGTAACTGATTCTGGTAGATGCTGCAAAGAACAGAGGTATGTCTATATCCTAGAAAAGCAATGGCTACCAACTGCTTTATGTTATATCCATATTGGTAAATTAAGTGTGTCTAGGACCATTCATTCTCTGCCACTGATACCAATGTCCCACATTCACATTATTAAATAGGTTATTATTCTCCAAAGTAGGGTCACTGCATTCAAACCGTCTATACAAATGGTCACAGGCCCATGTAAATTCCTGAACACTCCTGGATGTTGCTTGAAAAAGTACTAATTTTCCTGATAGAAAACAATGCCTGAGACACTTCCCAGGCACTTTTGATTTACTAGGATTGATGCAATATTTAACTTTCCTGCTTTTGCACAATTTGGATGTTGTCTTGTTCAGTGCACTTTGGAAATCTCATTCTTCCAGAGCCAATTCTTGTTTCTTGTATGAGGAGCCTGGGTATTTAGACTGAAGATGTTAATTCACTCAAGAAGTAGTGTAGCACCTGAAACCTTTTGTGAATGTAGCTTTTCATACTTTAGATAACAACAGGAATAAGTAACATCTGTGTATGTGTGTGTGTGTGTGTGTGTGAGTTAGAAAGAGAAAGATAGAGAAGCAAATAGGCAACAGATATTAGACTCTCTGTATCTATATGATAGGCTAAATAACTTGTGCTGACTGCTAGATACCTAAATCATTCTTTGGATTTATCCCAAAATTATTTAGAGTAAAAGTTCCCTTACCTTTCATTCAAGGTAATGCATTTATTCATGCATTTAAGTATTTTTAGAAAATTCCATCAGAAGTTTTCAGTGTTTTTTAATAATTTTGATCTGCCTGCCTCTGAGAAGGGTCTGTTTCAAATAGAGCTTATTCATAGAGAAAAGGTAGAGGAAATAGTTTTCTTTTTTTAACCAGTTAGCAAAAGAGCAAATATGTTCAAAATTAATATCACACCCTTGCAGTGATTTTCAGTAGTGGCTAGTGATTTTGCAAGTCAAGCATTTCATTTTGGATGCTTTGAACGGAGAAACACCTGATTTTCAAAAAACATTAAAAAGTCAGTCCCTGAAGAACAGGCCCTTTCATGCTTGGTACCCAGTTACTGAAGACTCAATGTCAGATTTGGAATTGTGCCGTAAACCAATCCAAATAAGTTTAACCAACTGTAGAGAGAGAACAAAACCTCTTATTTTTCTGAATATTCTAGGTACTACCTAGATTTAGCATAGATTAAAAAATACTTTACTTATATAATTAATTTTGGAGTTCATTGTTAAAATCTAGAACAAATATTTCAACATTTTTTCTGTGAACATTTAGGAAAAAAGTATATATTGTTCCACTTGCTCACATTAAAAAAACCCTAATAATTTCAAGACTAGGCAACATGAACGGGATTAATAAAAAACTTTTAATGTAAAGCTAACAGTAATCCACAAAAAGGCTAACACAAAATACAAGTTGCCTGGACTGTGAACTTTCTAACTCACCTGTAGAGTGATGTTATTCAGATGTTCTCTTTGTGTAAAATAAGATGTAATCCACAGAATTCTGTATAAACTGTCTGATATATGTGCATTAAAGCAAAGGTGTAAATCTTCTGTTTCTGTGAAAAAAATAGATATTAGGTTTGGAGGAAATTAGTTTTTAAAATCTTAAGGTCTTTTTCTCCATCTGTGAACAATCTATCAAGAAAGAAATCAGCATTTGGGGAAACCTGCAGTTACATAATTTTGTGGGATGAAAAGTTTCAAGTTCAGGATTAATCTGTGTAATAAAATTAAAGCAGAACTAGGAGACAATTTGACTTTGATTTTGACCTACCTGTTTTTTGATAGCAATCTGCAGTGCAAAGTACTAAATCATATTTAAAAATCAAGACGTAGATCCATAGAACTTAACTGAGGCAGACAAACGCTCTTTTAGTCACTGAAAAGAGACTAGCATCTTCAGAGAGTGACTCAACCCACATAAATCCTGTGGCATGCTCTGAAGGGACATGTCTTTAAAAACTATCATGCAGGCCCGAGTATGAGTACTGCCTCAGTTAAATGGCTGAAGTTTGGTAAATCAATCTGGGCTTAGAAGTTCTATGGATCATTTCGTATTCCTTCTTCATGAAGTAGCCCTAAAAATCTGTCTAGATTGTGAATCCTACTGTAAGCTCTGAAGTCTTTTCTGCATGTAGGACAGAATCATCTCCAAGGGACAATTATTGTTATCGTTCAGGAGAGAAAATACACATTTTTATTGTCAGAGACAGCTAGTCTGCTGTTTACTCAAAACTTTGTCAGCTAACACCTGATATGGATGATTAAAAAAAAAAAAAAAAAAAAAAAAAAAAATGAGCTAAGAGAAATTAATTTTATCCTAACAATTCTCTAAAGTGCAGAAGATATCTTTTTGTTATTATTATAACAGTGTGAGAAGATAATACCCTTAACACAGATCATTTTCATGAAGTACTTGAAAGATCACGGTAGGGCTTTTCCATTTACCCTCTGTCACTCTAGACCTCTGGTAGGAGCCAAAATCATCTTGATAATTACTGAAATAAAGTCAAAGATATTTTGTTTAAAGACTAAAAGTGGACGTTTCCTTCTTAGTCATAATTTTTGTCAGCATTTCTGAGCTTCTCTACTTCAAGCTTCACCTTGCTTCTATTTTTAGATATAATTGTTCTTTCCCTCTGGAGACTTAACAACCTTCTTTTCACTGAAAACGGAGCCTTAAGAATTGGCTGACCTCACTACTAGGCATTAGGTAATGCTATTATAGATTCTGCCAGGCATTTACAGAAATGTATTTCCCATTGTGGATATTCTTTTAAAAAGGGTTATATCTTGTCTTGGTCACAAGTTAAAAGATTCTGTAGTTGAGAGCTCTGTGGCAAAAGATATTTCAGCTTTCCTCTAGCGCTTTGTTCCTCACAGTTTTATGTATTTCCCTGAATATTATTTCTATGTACAATAGCCACTGCTCTCCCCTTATCTACCAAATCAGTCATTTCTTTGTAGAAGGTTATCCAGTTGGTGTCAGCTCTTCAGGCTGAGGAAAGCCTTGAGCCTGAACATTGCTGTCATGTAGGTAAATATACTAGCCATTCAGCTATCATGTAGAAGAAAGTCTCAGGACCTTTCTCTCAAGACGTGTTTTAAAATGAAAGAACCCTGGGACCAGGATATGGTCCCAGCCAATAAATTCTAGTAAGCAGCTTTTCCTGGAACTGTTGTAGACCCACAGAAGTTTACAGGTCTGGTTTCAGTTTCACCTCCATCAGCTTAAGCACAATGTTTAAATATTGCTTTTCTTAGCCTTCACCTATTTTGACTCTGGCACTCTAGAGCATGAGCCTTTCTGTGCACCTTTCAGGAATTCTGGGAGGCATAGATGATGGAGTCTATTTCAGGGCCCAGCCTTTAGGACTTCATGTATATTGCCCATAGTCACCTACTTGCTCCTTTAACCTTTATAAACTTTATCAGTGACACTCAAAATGTATAAAACATCATGCCAATAATCATTAACATTGATATCAGTCTTAATAGGTGCTTCTCACAATATTTTATGGGGGTAATGTTTTATTTCCTCCTTAAAGAAAGAGAACTGAAAGAAAAATATTTCAATTTACCAGATTTTTCAGACAGATACTGTGGGCCAAGCATCCCACAGACAGAAGCAGCCAACAAAGAAATATCTGCTCCCAATTTAATATAGGAGGTAGCACATGTAAAGAAAAGTTAAGGCAAAAAAGTTTAGACTTTATTCAGCTGTTTGCTATATACAAACTGAGACTTTTCAGACGTTGCTGTTGAAGTGAGCATTAAACATTTGTATAGATAATGAGAACATTCAGTTACATTAGAAAGCATGTAAGATAAGTAAGGAATTTAGACTTTCATGCCTCAAGGTATAACACTAACTTTAATTGCCTTAGTTTGGAAAGTAATTTCTCTTATGTCAGCTTATTCCAAACTCTTCATTATAGATAGTATAACTAACTAACCGCTGTAAGAACAGGTTACTGGACAAATGGACTACTTATCTGAACTCTTAAGGTATTTCATGTCAAATTCAGAAATCATCCATTCATAATGAGAGAATAATGCAGGAGAATAAAAGAAATGCATTTCTTTAATCACAGGCTCATCAAAAGCAGGTTAAAAAGTTAAGGACTACAGCCTGATCATAGATCCTAAGGCATCACAGTCCTACAGAAAACTCGGGACCATTTGTTGATTAATACTTGTAATCAAATTGATAAAACCATAGGAACTGCTAAAAAAAAATGCTGTTACATGTTTCATTTGTTAATTGAAATGTGTATAAGAAAAAAATATGAGTGGTACATTTTAGCTTCCAAAGGATGTAAAATTCAATTTTGACATTTAATAGGAGGATATGAAAAAAGGTAGTTGTTAAATAAAATCCTGAGACATTTGTGAGTGGGATGAGGAAGATAGTACATGATGTGGTGGGTTAATATGATTCCAACAAGTTATCAAAAATTAAACATTTTTTTAAAATAAAGTTTGCGTCACTGTATGATCAGGATAACCCAATATTCAGAAACAGCTACTGCATTTTTTAAATAATCTGCATATTCAGGTTTTCAGTTACTAAACCATCCAAAGGTGAGCCATTCATCCAATGACACTTCCCATCAAGAAGACATAGTTTAAATATTGGCAATATTTTCTGTGTAACGTTCTGCTTAAAAGTCTTTTGAGGTGCAGTTACATAAACCAGCTTCTGTCTTTTGTTTCACAAATTAAAAAACAAACAAATAAACCAACAGTATTCAGAGACATAAGAGATAATGCTAAAACTTCCACAATAGGCTATGCAATTTATTTTTTTAAATTAAAAAACATTGGAAAACATTAGATGAATTAAGTTTGTAGTTGTGGCATCAGATTTAATAATCTGCACATTTGCTTCACACAGAGGAATTATTGACAAGGAGTACAGATTCAGGGAGAGAATTTCAGCTCTGCTGTCTCTGAGATTCCCTGTCTATCCCCTACGCCACTGCCATGTGGTTTTCTTACAGCCTTTGTCCTCTAGTTTTCTTCAAGAACTTTATTTCTGCACATAAGCACAGCTTCAATAGGATGGTTAGAAAGTGCTGCTACATGTTATTTACACAAACCCAGCCTCCTTGGGTGAAATTGGATATTTATGGCAGAAGAACATTTTCTATAGTATTTGCCATTATTATGGCTTCATTACATTTTTTATGAGCCTATATTGCCATAGAAAACCTTAGCTCTAAAAAGACGAATCTTTCCCTCTCACCATACAATGGTGGGGGGTTAAGCTCTCTACATGGAATTTTGCTTTTCACTGATCATTTTCATTCATCTAGATCTGTATATTATATCACAAATGGTACATTAATTGTGCAGGACAATGAATAATAGTGAATGGCAGACAGTCTTGCCACTGAGAAAGTAGACTGTGATCTAAGAAATTCTGGGTTTTTTCCAAACATATCATGATTATCTTATATTGAATTGGACAAGATGCTCAGTAGACTGAGATAAGAATAGACCATGCTGGTGTGGGGAGGAAGAAAGTAATCATTTTCTCGATCATAAGAGTGATTATAGTAAAATACTCCAAAGAGGAGAGGATCATTTCATATTATAGCAAAATACCAAAGGATCACCAAAGTGGTGCAAGAGCACACACTTCATCGGCTGCTAGACTCCTGAGCAATATGCCTACAGAATGATGCCTCTGACAGATATTTTACTTGTAATATGCTGGAAGTGTTCATACTTCTTTCCGATTTTAGTGTGGTAAACAAATATAAAGGAATGTTAAATATTCGTGGGAAAAAAAAAATGCATAGCGAGAGCTGGTATTTGTCATCACTTGACTTCACTATGTTACTTTGAGTTTCTCTTAGATGAGATTTTTGATGTCTGGTAAGTGTATTATTTCATTAGTGTTAATACTTGAGAAGCCAGGCAGTGTAAACTGTTCACTAAAGCACCATCTTTTGCCTTGGCTTTACCTTCTTTTCCTTGGATAGCTTTGTACTAAATTATCTATTTTGTGATGGCTTCAGACCTGAACAGCTAGTACTTTGTACATGTGATGGCAGGTTTCTAGTCTTCTTGTTGCATCATATAGGTATCTTAAAGGATGAACAGATGAAAGAAATGAAACTCAACACATCTTCTGCTATGGTGTTTCTTTGTTACAGGAAATGTTGAACATTTAATTGAGGATCCTCATATGCATTAAATGATGCCTCGTTCCTTACACCAGCTTTCCACTTTCTCAGTTGGTGTTTTCTGAATGAGGCTATAGTCTTTGCTGAGGTACATAGCTTTGTTCTGTCACTCTCAGATGCAGGTGCTCATGTCTGCAAAGATTATCAGTTCCTGATCAGCTTGCAACATCTCTCCCTGCTCTACAAGTGCAGTCTGGCATACACTCAAGACAATTGTGTGTCTGGGGCCATAGGAAAGGTATTTATAGGACTCCTCCACCTTTAAAAAAAATCAAGTTTTAAAATATCCTGACATTCTTTAATTTCTTAACGACCCACTTCTCACTTATGCTCATTCTTGTTTAACTCCCATGAAACCAATTCCCTGTTGCATTGCAGATGTGAGCCAGCACCAAAACACAAGCCCTGTGGTCAGAGAAAGATGCTGACTTAGAAAGCTAATCATGATGGCTTTAGTCCATGAGAATTTGCCACTGATTTCATTACTGCCAGAACAGGCTTTGTGTTTCTCACCCGAATGTTGAAAAATGAATATATTATTATATAAATAAAATTTTATTCCACCAGACTTTAAATATGTGGTCATGTTTTAGTGCCACGGCTTGGTCCTTTCTGCTTTGGCAACATAGTTTTGCTGTTCATGCCCTAGATACTGAATGACCTGTTACATTATCTTACTCAAATGCTTATTGTTTCATTAAGCTATTTCCATTCACTAAGCTATGTGATGATGTAAAATGTCATGTACATTAATCTGATGCCAACATGTAACAAAATAACTTACAGGAATCAGATTCCTTAGATGCTTATTAGAAGAAAGTGGTGCATGAGGCTACTGTAACACTGTTAGATTTTCACATAACAAACCCTGTAAGTCTAAAGGAAGTAGATGTTGTAACTGCCTGCCTGTCCAGCATCAAAGGTTCCACCAAGTTTACCAATCACAGAATACCTAATGAGAGAATGTATAAAATAGCTGATGTGAATCTCAAAGTCTAGTTAATCCATCCTCCTGTCTCAAAGTACAAGCAGGCTTGATTAGGAAAAAAAAAAAAACAAAAAAAAAACCAAAAAAAAACCCCAACAAACAAACAAAAAAGAAACACCAAAAACCCCCAATCTTGCAATAAAAATTAATCTATTTGAATGTTTTATTATTTTTAAAATTCAAATGTTTCTTTATCCATGTGTAATCTAAAGGTCTTAATTGCTGCATTGTAAGTCTGTTAGTTCTCTTCCTGTACATGATGGCCTTGGAGAACCAATGATTCTCTTCTACTACACAGCAACATTTCATGATTTTGAAGACTGTGCCTCAGACTCTCCAACTAAATTAAAAGCCAAGTTCCTCCAACATTTCTCATAATTCATATTTTTCTGGTTTCTCTTAATTTTTGTTGTTTCTCTCTAAAGACTCCAGTTGTCCCCCACCCCCTTTTTTTTTTTTTTTTTTTTTTTTTTTTTTTTTTTTTTTTTTTTTAATATTGTGCCTAAAATCATACTGTAAATGAATGAAGCAGGAATATTGTTTCCTGTGTTTACAGTCTGTATTGCTGTGTTGGGATTCTAGAGGACTTTCTGTGAGAGAATGGACATGTGATCAATCCTGCGTAAGAACTGATAAGAGCCTCAGCCTGAGCAAGAATTCGATAAGGATGTGACCCTGAATGAGAGGGGAGAAACTCGACTAGACAAACAACCCCCAGAAGGGGTTGGGACGGAAGAGGAAGTTACCCAAGGCAGGAAGCCTGGCAAGGCTGATGTGGCACTTTTTATCCAATCATAAGAAGGTTTAAAGCGCGGGCTAAGTTAACTGTCCAATCTTGAGGACTTGTACTGCATGTTACTCATGTGTGGGGGAGAACATTATAAAAGGGCTTTCTTAGTTGTAATAAACGGGCATTGCTTGACCACATTGGTTGCGTGCGTGCTCAGCTCTCCCACAGTGCTGTTTACAAAGTGTGCTATTTTTCTTATTCACAACAGAACATTGTTGATTCATGCTCAACTACAATCCACAATAATCTCCATTTTTTTTTAATTCAATCCAGTATTGTGTATGATTATTCCACCAGACTCTGTGCTCATCATTAGTGAATTCAGATCACTGCAGTCTAATACCATTCTCAAAAATTATGTCAGTCCTTACATTGTAACATCTTCAAACTTAATAGGCATATTCCCTATTCCATCATTCTATCATGTATATCCTATATATCCATATAAATTCATAAATATTTATTCACCTATATTTACATACATATATTTATAAACTGTGACTGTTGAATACTTGGGAAATTTAAACTTTTACAGCTTGTACAAATTTATGTGATAAAGAGCTGGTCTCCACACAAAGGAGCCTAGAGGGACAATGACAGCTGGGGGAAGCCAAATAATAGGATGATTTAGCTCCTCCATGGCTATTACTACAAGAGTTAGTAGACAGTGAAAGTCTCATCCTCACACCCATGAAGGAGCACAGAAGCATAATGGCAGGGGAGAACCTCAATAATCGAGTCAGAGGCATAAAGCCCTTCACCAGCCCCACAGGGGATAGCCAACACCAGGAGTCAGTGGGGAGGCTCTCTGGGTTGCTCTACATGGTGACACTGCCCAGGGGTATGGGGCTTGCTGCAGGGTGCAGGGAAGAGCATTTCTACTGCACAAAACCTGTTGTGGGATGTTTATGGGATCAAAGTCAGGGAAACAAGTGTGGTTTAGGGAGGATCAAGTGTGGAAAAATAGACAGAAGGGTATGAAAGGAGTCAATCACACATAAACAGGTGCTGGCCTGTTGATGCCTGAACCTGAGCAGTGCAGTCTAACTCATCTTCAGACTCCATTTTTAATTATTTTCCTGGGTGCAGAGCTCCCTGAGCTGTGTACATGTGCGGGGAAGCTCTGAGTGGCAGTGGCTGGCATGAACCAGGGTTGGGAGGCCCATGTACCTGTGGTATCAGTATGGGGTGCGATGAAGTTGTGCTGTCAGTGAATGATGCTGGCCAGCACCAAGCAGGACCAGCCAGCAAGTGAGGAACATAGCCTGGAGGGTGGGGTGAGGGTGTCCCTACAGGTGATACCACAGACAGCTTTGGCTAACAGAGGCAGTGTGGGGTCCCAGCCAGCTGCCGAGACTGTGGTTCGATTGGGAGACCCATTTGTGTGTGTACAAGTGTGCATGGGGAGAGTGAGGATCTGGACCCAGCTACTGGATGGACCTGGATGGACTGGGTGCCTAAGTCAGTTACTGAAGCATTCCACCAGAGCATGTCCGGGAGTTTGCTTGTCTAGGTGCCAGAAAACGGGCAGACTAGGATTTTGTATACTGGGCAAAATGGGTGTCTGAAGCTGGAGGCATCCACGCTGTATATATTTGTATATATTACTTGTATATATATCCCACTTAGATATTTTCATCCTGATTAGACAGCAAAACAGGAGGAGGTCACTGGTGCTGTTCATGTTTATGTGAGTACCGAATGGTTTTGTCTGTGTTGATGTGTGGGGCCAGTCACATGAATATGGATGTAACATTGTGCGTGTGTGTGTGTGTGTGTGTGTGCGCGCACCCACAGGGAATGCATGCTTGACCTTGCTGCTGGATGGACCTGGGGACATGAAGTTTCAGCAGTTTCAACTCTCTTGGGCTGCAAGATCTGGCACCCCCTAAGAGCTTGCATGCAGCTTTTGGTTCTACCTCATCTGTAATTTTGTTCTCACATATCTCTGGATCCTTGTCCATTTGGAAAATAAGGTCTGCAGTCCTAAGGAAATTCAAAGAATGTTTTTGGAAATGTAGCTGATGCAGACACATTTGGCGGTATCTTTAGACAACATGAATAGAAAAATATAATTAAGATAATAACTGAGGAACAAAAGCCTTTGTTTTCATTGATAGAATTCTGGCAGTGGTTTTTCAGAATATGTATTAGTGAATCAGAACAGTGTCCTGGTTCAGCTAAGATAGGGTTAAATTTCCCCAGCAGAGAGAGAGGGGGAAGGGATCCCCAGCAGGGTTATTCATACCATGCTGACATCAGGTCTGGCGCGGGAACCTTTACTTTTTCCTTGGTAGGCTTGGTGGCGGGAAGCTGTTCCGTGACCATTTGTGGTATTTCTCTGTGTATCGTTTGTCTTGCTTACTGTTATTGGTGTTTAATGCTGTTATCATTGCTACTGTTGTTCAGATTGTTTATCACACTGTTGTATTAAATTTCTTCTTATTTTAACCCGGGGTTTGTGCCTCACTGCCAGCCCAACCGGCTAAGGGTGGGGGAGGGACAACGGTAACGGCAATGTGGTCTTTGGTCCCAGCAGGGCTTAAACCACCACGAACAGTCAATGAAATTTTCCAATCATCAATATACGAATGAACTTCTGGCTATTTGATACTCAACAAGAGGAGGAGGGAGGGACTGAACAATTAGAAAGAAGGAAAATTAACAACTGACCAAGCAAGAGAAATAGAGCTGATCTAATCTGGTCTTGTTCCACTTCTTTCCATGTTTGTCTCTTTCATTGTCCTTTCATGGATGTGTGTTTGTATCTTTGTCACCAAAATTAATTATGACTGCAGGAAATTTCTTGAACTCTTTTCAATTTTCTTAATTAATATTTTTTTAAAAGTTTGCAAACTACTGCTTTCAATCACCTTGTGCCAATCAAAATAATTGTTAATTTACTGCAATTAACACCCAAACAAACTGCATTAGTTTTAACTAAGATGAGTTCAGAGACCTATGGAAGAGATTCTTGGAACAAAGAATGATTATGGCACATGTAAAGTATTCAGAAAGCCTACAGAGCTGGAGCATTTAAGAAGAAGGTTACACAGTAATAGAGAGTTTTCACAGTGATTGAACCTATCACCCAACCAATATGCAGATACAGGTCTTCAAGGAGTTATAGACTTATTTTCCACTTATCTGAAGTTCTGATAATTGCATGATTTTAGCTGAAATGTTTAAACATCTTTTACGTGATTTCAAAAATTTTTAAAGTACTATCCTATCTGAAGTAAAATTCAATAAATTTAAAAATAAACTGGCTCATATCAATTTGCAGCTGAAAATGTGGGGGTTTTTTCATATTCTTTTCTCTTAAAATATGTGCAGAAGCTTTACTGCATACTCAGAGAATATTTATAATATCAATTATATCTTTATAGCATTAATTGTGTGGTATTTATTATTGATGATTACATAGTTTCAAAGAATTGAGGCAATCAATGTTAACAATGATTTACTAGAGAAATAAATGAAATGTTACCTTCAGATACTGCAATATAATTGGTATGTTTTGACTGAATACCTACTTCAGCAAGATATACATGGAATATTTATATAAAACACTCCTGAAAGAGAAATTAAAAATATGTAATATGTACTCAGTTTAATAATAAACACAAGCTACTTTAAAATTAAAAAAAATATATATCTCATTAGCTTTTTGAAAAAAAATGTACATAATACATGATTAACTTTTCAGCTACAGAAGTACTGATTCTTCAGTATTAGAAATTATAGGATAATCCAAAGCATATTATGTGTTTTGTTTTTTTTTTTCATATGCAGTCCATGCTAATAATAAAGGTTATGTTCAGTTAATAAAGAAACAAGCTGAATGTAAAATATTAAAATATTTTATTGAAGGTTTTAATAATTTCTTATCCAGAGCACAGGTACAGATGTAATAAGTCAAGCATTTTACCACTCCCAGAAAAATTGAACCTTCAAAACTTCTACAACCAATTATTTGAAACCAAAATAATGCAAAATGCACTACTGTTTGAGATTAACAACAACAACAACAACAACAAAACAAAACCCAAAACAAAACCAAAACCCAACACAACCAACAAAAAGACCCAATAAAACTTTACACTTAGGTGGCATTTTACCATGGAGGTATCACATGTATTTGCTGATATGGTACCTGATGTTAAAGCACACTTGGTAAAGCTCTTACGGGTAATGTTATAACCATTGCAACTCTTCCTGGTTAAACTTTACTTCAGCATTTTTCTGTCTGAATATTCAGATTACTCTTGCTCTCTCTGGAGTGGTTTGCGCTCTGGAGGTAGCATAGGCTGTAACTTCTGCCAGCGTTGTGGAGGCCAGAGGATATGAGTAGCTCGAGCATGTAGAAGTCCAAGAGAGACCTGAAACCAAAACAAGGAGATTAATAAATACTGCAAATAAAACAAATCATGGAAAATACAAAACACTTGGATGATATATTAGAACAATGAGGGAATACACAATAGAGAACTTTGCATGCATGAGGAGTGTCTCAGGCATGAACTAGGAAGGCTTTATCAGGTTCAAGAAAAAGAGCTGGTCAAAACAGGTGAGTCATTCTATAATTCACCTAAAGCTTTTGTGGTTATTAATTATTCTGGATACGGTGGAATAAGGTTCAAGTATCTATTCTGAATAAGTTAAACAGAACCTGTGCCTCATATTTGAGCTATGTGCAGCAAATACATCAGGATAGCAGCTTTTCTAAACATGCTGTACTTTCTATTTGTCATTGTCCTTCAAAATTCCATTTTGTCTCCAACCAAAAATGGAAATTACTCTGAATCTTAAATATTTCCCCAAGGATGAAAATGCATTTCTGATATAATTATTTGAAATATATTTACAGATCAAATATTTTTTTAGATTCTAGGACTACCTACACTTCATTAGTATGTTTTCTAAACATGTTTTACCATCTCATTATTTACTAATGTTTTATTTCAATAAATTTACTACACTAATGTTTTGCTTTAATAAAATAAAATTATGATATTGCTTTGTCCTGGTTCAGCTAGGATAGGGTAAAGTTTCCCCAGCAGAGAGGGGGAAGGGATCTCCAGCCGGGTTATTCATACCATACTTCTTCAGAGTGTACACGATACATCATACTTGCATACATCATACAGGATACTGAAGAGACCAGAAAAGAGTAACAAACTGATTCAGAAAATAATAATAGAATCAAGGTCCATCACACATAATTGATCATAAAGAAAATAACAGTGTAGCCTCTATACTTCATATTAGAAAACACCAGTGGAAAAGTTATATACCCATTCTGTTCTTATGCTCTAATGATCTGGTATTAGCTGTTGTCAGAGCCAGAGTTAAATGGATTTCTTGTTTGAACGTGTACATTTCTGCTTAAAATTTTATGTAAACTCAGTTCTTCAGTTCCATTCTATTTCTCATCACAAGAAAAAGTGATATCAGTAAGCAGGTAATTCAGCATTTTATGCAAATAGACACCAAATAGGCCCCTAGGAATATCTTCAGCTAATTTTCTTGATTTAATTTCATAGGATTAATGTATATTCACCAGTCTGTCTCTACTACATAATTAAATCAGTGAAGCTGAAGTGGTCTATATCTAATTCCATATTCTGTAGCTTGATGAAGCAGGTGCTGAATTACTTGAATATAATTTAGTTACTTAATAACCCACGATATCTAAAAGAATCTGAAGTAGATCACCAAAACTGCAGTCTAACATTATATTTCAGATGCTTGATTCCTTGTAGGAATCACTTGTTTCCCAAATCTACTGCAGCCTTTTCGTAGGCTTTAGCTACAATTTTTTAAGTCTTGACATACTTCTGTGTAGTTTGTGGGATATTTATGGAATTCACAATATCCTTTATCTTAATTATCCCATAAAGTGGTCTGCAAATGTAATAGTACCATGGGAATTTGTTCCCTGAGAATACAGCATGATAGTACATGTATTACAGGGTGGTGCCAAAATATAAAACCACAGCAAACCCTACCACTGCATATACACTGAGAATATAATAAATGAATCAAACCTTGTTTGAAGCTGAGGCTGGGAATAATTTTGCCCAGAGGATTACTTCTACTGACCATTGTCTGACTTGCAACTAATAAAGAAATATCCTTCCTATAAATCTGATTTACAGGACAACATGACTTGTGTTAAAAAGGAAAAACAGGTGTTACTGGGTGGTAGAAGTCTTTACTAAATAACAGAAGACACAGATGCCATAGGGCTCCTTTTATAACTTAAAGGCTCCCTTTAAAAGCACCTTGATATTTGACTTCTGCAAACAACCTTAATAACTTTTGTCCATTGCCTATTATTATTATGTACTTACCTCAGCAGCCATGAATTTCACTGAGGAAGAACAAAATTGTTTGCAGAGAATAACTTGCCCTTGCTAATGGGTTTACCCTCATCAAGGTTAAATATGGACAGAGGGTGAACTGAGAGGCTACACTTTCTGTTGCAACAGTGAAATACTGAAATAATCTATTAAAATAGAGATTAATCAGCTCCCTTACAGACATTATTTACTTCCATTACTTAAGAAAATCAGTTTTCCCCTTGAAACACTGTCTTAACTATAAGAAAAATCAGTACTTTACGGACAGAAATTCTTTGAGGAACATATTTAATTTACAGACATGAGTAAGAGATGCCAGCAATCTAAATAGTTGATTTTTATTTCTACATTATGATCTATTTATTATTCTTGCTGTGGCAACAACAGACGCTATGTTGAATTGAATCCATATTATTCCCCCTAAACTGAGCTGTTTAGGCATTAATTCTATTTGGGTTTTTTTTTAATCTTTGAATATTTAATTGAACAACTGAGAAGTAATTCTGTTAACATAACAATTTTATCTGGAAAATAAGATTTGAATGAATAATACTGTTTCGACACTGTTACTGTGATAAAAGCTTACTTCTTAGGAGTCTGATCATTGTTAGTGTGTTAGTTATATGG
>NW_020799092.1:52735043-52770633 GCF_003259725.1 Athene cunicularia
CAAGATTTCAAATTCTGTAACATTAAAAAAAGAAAGGACAGCATTACTAAATATAACCTGAGAAACAGCAATGCAGAACAAAAAATATACAGGCCTTTACAACTTTTTCTAGTAGACTTCCTAACTAGTCAGTTTGCTAATTAGAAGTAATAAGGCAGAGATGAAAGACAATGCAAGAATGTTAGTTTAGCTGTTACAGTAGCCCTGTAAACCAGTAATGCCACTGCTAGTAACCTTGCTGTAGACCTTGTAACAGCTCTGCAAGGCCTCCAGATTGATTTCTCAGGCTTTGTCTGAACTTTCCTTGCCTGCCTGGAGTTTTCATTTAGCTTGTTTAGCTGCAACAATTTTTCTAATGATCAGGTGACTATTGCCTAAATTGTTACAGTTTTGCTTGTATCACTTATATTTGTTTATGTTTGAATAATCTTCTTGTATAATCAAAGGTTTTACATATACAGTGAAAAGTAATAATTCTCTGTAGAATGAAAGATTTATGATTTTTACATAATAATGTGATTTACAGGACTATAAGCATGGGATAATAAAGACAGTTTTCTAAAGAAGCTAGTAGTGGTCATTAAAAACAACTGATTGAAGAGCTGCACAAAAAGGTTTTAAGGCTAGCAAAGAGGGAAAAAATGTGGAGAAGAACAAGGAATGTACTAACATATGTAAAATAAAATACATTATATATACACATAAAAAGAGATCTTGTCAATCAATAAAGAAAGAGCAAGGCAAAAAAACATGTGAGAAAATATGCTAAATTAGCCCCAAGTGTAACTGAGAGGTGAGGAAGAAGAAACCATCAGCGTCACAGTCTTCCTGGAATTCAGGATGCCAACAACTCAGTAACCACTTTTTCCTTTCTTTCTGAGGAGAATGGGTGCTGCCAACTTTAGCACCTAAAGGGACAGCATAAATACTGAGAAAAGGGTAGGTACTTGAAAGTGTTTGTGTGACATTTTAAAGTTGTGTTTTAATGAGACTTATTATGCATTAATTTGATAATTTGGAGTGTAAATGGTAATATAATTGTAACTGGACTAACTATATTAACAGTCTAAGTAAAATACTCTAAATAGTTATGATTTAAACTGAAAGAGGGTAGATTTAGATTAGATATAAGAAGAAATTCTTCAATGTGAGGGTGATGAGACACTGGAACAGGTTGCCCACAGAGGTTGTGGCTGCCCCCTCCCAGGCAGTGTTCCAGGCCAGGCTGGACAGGGCTTTGAGCAACCTGATCTACTGGGAAGTGTCCCTGCCCATGGCAGGGGGGGTTGGAACTAGATGATCTTTAAGGTCCCTTCCCAGCCAAACCATTCTATGATTCTATGATTTTAATGCAGCTGTGAATTCGTGGCTTCTCATATCAGGTAAGTTTGCTTTTTTGCTCACAACAAAGTTCTGACTGTAACATTATGTTACAGCTAGTTATCTAACTGAGACTACATAAACTCTCATTAAATGGTGTGAAATAGAGAAAAAATATCTTTCTTTCCCTCACTTGATATTTCTTTTCATATTTTTCCCAAACAAAAATGATGGTTCTGTTGAAATCTTAATAAACACATTTGGTTTCACTCTTTCTTCTGCTTACAAAAAACCAAAAACAAACAAACAAAAAAAAAACCCACAAAAAAACAAAACAACCAACACATACGAAATCAGAAAAAAAAAAAAAATTAAATAGACTATTTTATTATTTCCTTACAATGTATTTTGACTTGGGGGGATTGCGACTGAAATTTAACTTAATTATTTCAATAAAAACATGAAATACACATGAAACATTTACATCTTTGTGACAGAAGGTCCCATAATGATGATATTACAAAGTGTAAAATAACAGAAAACTGGGAATATCTAGATCACTCACAGAAGATAATAATAAACAAAGGTAATAGGGAGTTAATAGTAAAGCACAGCAGTAATTCTTATTGCATCAACAGAACAATCCTCTTTGAAGGTGTACTTCAATAAGTACTTGAATACAAATATACTTCTGAGGAAAAAATACGTAAAATACTTCTGAAAAAGGATCTTGTTTCATCACATTAAACCCTAAAAAAATCTCAAGATTCATTTGCATTTT
The DNA here is from genome assembly GCF_003259725.1 of Athene cunicularia. Lineage (NCBI taxonomy): Eukaryota > Metazoa > Chordata > Aves > Strigiformes > Strigidae > Athene > Athene cunicularia. The sequence goes on from NW_020799092.1 coordinate 52,737,145, forward strand.
GTGTCCTGGTCTCATTAGTAAATGTAAATTGTTCAAATCCTCTAAAATACCACTAGAAGACAACAATAATAGGTACCCAACAAAGTAGAAACAGAACCAAATTACAAGTACCACGGATTATAACTTGTGTACTTGAGACATATCATCAACAGCCAGAAAATCACAGTTTTAAAGGCATGTATCAGCCTCTGGTTCTGAAGAGTCACCTTTGCTTTAGTCTCTTAAGCTGAGCTATATTCTAGCAATATTCCACAGGCCTTCCAAATGCCATGGCCAATGACAAACGAGTAAATACAAAAAATTAAAATTCTTTCAAACCAAAAAATGATAGGACAATACGAACAATCACAGTGTTTCAAATTATGCTTTATACTCTCTGAAGTAATATATTCTCATTGTATTTTTTTGGTTCATATGCAGGTTAGTAAAGAAGCTATATATACAGCCTTTCACATGCTCAGCACTATAAAACATCAGCTGTATTCAAAATTTCCTTCTCAAATTTTCTGTATCATAACACAAAGTTGTTGGAGATAGAGAGTGGATGGAGTAGTTCTGTACCATTCTGTGGCACCATTTGACTAGACATATAGCTTTAATGAATTTTTCCAAATCCATTCATAGATCTTCTACCTGTATTCTATTAGCCATTTAGCTGTAGTTTGACCGTACAGAAGTTCTGGAAGATTGGGAATACCAAATTTACCTGGAGGTTAAAAACTGTGTAAAAGGACCAGACTAATGAGAAAGGAGAGAAAAAAGTTCTAAAATATTTTAGCCACTAAAAGCTCAAAGAAAATCTCAGGATAGAAACACTTAGGCAACTCTGCAGTGTTTCAGCTGTAATATTAGCAAAAAAAATGTAGTGTGGGACAGCTGTCTATGTCAAGTTAGATTTCTTGTCTTTAAGAAAGGTTGTTGCACTGGGTTTCGATATTAGATTGTAGGTGTAAAATGGTCTAACAGAATTCTCTCAGTAAATTAGTCTCTTCAAAAAATCCATACTTTAATAGAAAGTAAACATGACTGCTATTACATTTCATTTTCTGTACATGGTTGAACTTTGAAACAACTACTATGAAGTGCACTAGCAGGAAAAAGGCTCAATAAAAATAAAATCCTTTGGATTACAGTAAAATCTCAGAGAAACCACTTCCTCTAGTAGAAGTATCTGGGATAATGAACAATGGCAGAAGAAACAAATATTCCTGACCTCCTTCTTTTATGAATGCAAGAATAACGCAACAATGAGAATCAATAGGTTATTTTGTAACTAAAACCATACCACAACAGATGTTCTTTACCTTGTATCAGCTCACTGAAGGTTAGCATAACAAGATGCTAACTATCTCATGAATATAAAAAAAAAGAAATAGATTTCAGCTACATAGCAAAATGCTAGCATCTTCATCATTCTTTCCTCTCGTTAACTGAACAAATCAGACCTAATGGAGCCATACAGATCGAGTGACAAAGAAAAGAATGCATCCCATTAGTTTTGTTAGTAAGTGTTCCATTACCGTTCCATTAGTTTGATTGCTGAAATAGCAGCTCCAGCTACAGATAAAACATTCCATATGTGTTTTCTTTCACAGAATTACTGTATAGTCAGTAAAGGTCCTTATTAAAATTACCAAATTCAGAAGTGTTATTTATACAGAAAATATAATAAATCTGAAAAAATATAAATGACAATTATTTTATTTTTAAAAAGTTGTAAACAGTGAAAATAGACACTCAAAAGGGATGCACATATATTACACATATGCACAGGCATAGTCACAAAATAAGATGTAAAAGAGAGAAATATATTTCAAATGCAATGGATGATTCTCAGAATGAATAAAATTTGCATGTTAGCACAAAGCTGTCTGAAATTAGTATAATAATTGGGACTGCTCCAATCCAACATGGCTTTTCAATTTAAGATATTCATATCAGAAGAGGTGAGCACAGTCATTGCACTGTAATAAAAGCTCAGGTTATTGGTTGAATTGAAAAAAATGTAATGTACTAAATATCTGCGTTGCATTCTCGTTTGTTCTAACATGTCTACATGCTTATGTTAAACCTAAAATTGCAAAAGAGGTAAAGGAAGGAAATGGTCACTGAAAGTTGAATATATTTCACATATGAGATTTTTCTAGTTAGATGTGCAGACAGAAACTAGTTAATATTGAACAATAGTTTATATTCATAAAAGTAGTGCACATTTAAAGGAATTCAGTATAAAGTAGTGTATTTTTTATTCAATTCATTAAGAAATCACCTGTCAATGCCATTGACTAAATTAAACACAGTAACATGCTTGGTACAAGTATTCTATGACCTTAATTCTATTTCAATGCATTTTCCTGGAATTGTCAAGGATATATTATTGAAAGGGACACTATAGCTAATTAACTTATTCTTCACTCCTTCCTACTTTATTCTGGTTTTCTAAAGATATCTTTTTAAAATAGAGGCTAGCATATAACCCAGCACTATTACTCTTTTATCTTCAATAACTGTAACGCTCTTAGAAATTATTCTTTCTTGATTATGATTAACAGAACCATTATTCTAAATAGGTCTACAAAAGGATTTACAAACCAATCTATTATTTATTTTATATTTCTAGTAATAAAAATGGTGACAAAATTTCCTTAGTGCACAGTATGCTGTGCTCTGCATGCTGCATATACATAAATATTATTTAATAGTTAAAAGCTTTTTAATATTTCACTGGGTAATGCGCAATATTCCTAGACTAAACAGTATTGTCACAAAGTCATGTAACTCAACAGAAGAACAAAATATACTAATAGCATTCATGAAAGAGCCCCACATTAAAAAACAGAAAGCAGTAATATATTTGCATTTCAATATTTTAAGAATTGGTAAATGAAGTGGCAGGAAACAATTATTAAAACACATTTATTATCTTCACTTAGAAAGTATTAGCTATATCCCAAATCTATGCATATTAATTATTTAAAACTACATAAAAGCCTTCAATGTGAATTCCTGTTCAGCAACATATTTTGTCAGTGCCACGGAGTCAGAAGAATGTCAGGCTTTGTAACATTTTTCAGCTTACTACACTGATATTGATTTTTTGCATTGTCTTTTTTGACTGAAAAATTAAGACACTATGCAGAAATGCTGGACATCACAAATTAAGTTGATTGCAGTTTTGTTCCATTGGGTGTCATTCTAAAGCTTTGACAAATGCAGCAGTACAGGGCAATGGGTACAAAGGAAGGAGTCACAGAGAGGCTCTGAGAGCTCATACACTTCCCAGGGACTTGCCCCCTCTCTACATGGCTCCTCCACAGACCCCGTTCATCCCCATGGGCTGGTACTCGAGAAGATGGAGCTGTGCCCTCCGTTCTGTTGCCCCTCCTCTGCAGTGCTCTGTGCTTCCAGGAGAGCTGGGCAGAGACATCCTGGCACTACTCTGGCCACAGAGATTTGCTGTGACACTCTGTGCAATAGGGGGGAGACCCCTGCTCTGCTTTCACCACACACAGCTAAAGCAGGCCTTAATGATGAGTGGCTAGTATTGCAAAGCTGAGTAAACAAGATAAAATGACAGATCAAATTCCACCAAATATCTGGAAGTATGACTTGCATCAGGGTTCATATGCATGTAAACTGGGACAGGTGACATCTCAGACCCATTCAGGACAAAAAAAAAAAGGAAAGGAAAGGAGTCCTACTCTCAGAAGAAATCAGTAGGCTTCAATTTCTAGATACACTCATATTCTTCTTCAAGGAAAGTCATGAGGAAAACCCCACATACTAGTTACCCCTTGCATCTAATTTATATTCCTTCCAAATGCTCAGAAAATTACCTGATCTCTTAGGTCAAAAATCAGGGCTATTTATGAACTTAGAGAAGTATGAACACTAAGGGATGTCAGGGAGAACATCCCATCCTGCTGCTGCCTCATCTGCTCTGCAGGGAGCAGCTTCAACCTGAGTGGCTCCATCAGTGAGCACTCTGTGAGGGGACATCATCAGGAGCAGCAGACCCTAGGCATTTGGGAACGTTCATTACCTTAAAGTTTAATTTGCAGATGCCTGGCAGTCAGTCAAGATCATGTACAGTAATTATCAAATGCTGAGGTAAGGAAAAAAAAAAAAAAAAAGGTAAGAAAAAAAAAAAAAAGGCCAGCAGTAGCCAGAAAAATTAATTCAAGGGAATAAGTGAGAAAATACTTCTTAATTAAAACAAAATGGTACAAAATCTAATGATATCACGACTGTTACTGGGCAAAGTAAGGCTTTTCTAAAGCTAGAAGAACTGTTCAGAAATTTTCAGTGACAATAGCTTGTACGTTCAGCAAAGATCTGTCAGCCTACTAACAGCTTCTCTGGCTTTTATCACACATTTCAACAGTTTTAGTCTGATACAAATGAGGTAGTTGCAATACTGCTAATAATATAATTTTGATTTTACCACTACCTTAAACAGACGACTGTTTAACAGACTATTCTACTTAACTACATATTTTAAAAATTCCTACTATGAGGTTTGTCTATATTTTCTTCTAAAGTGGCATACAGAAACAGTTTGACTTACAGAAAACATGCTGTTGGCAATATGAGCTATGAAAAGCAATGGAGAGTAAATATTCAATGAGCAGCTAGGATATGAAAATGTCATTAAATAACTGCATGATATATTATTAAAATTATAAAAGACTTTTTAATAGAGGTCTTTGTGTGAGGATGGCTAGAGCTCATCTAAAATGGTAAATTTCATCAAGATAATTGTGTATACGTAATCTGCCCGAGTTGATTTACTGGAAAAAAAAAGCACATAAATACTTTAAATATATACAGAGATTTTTCTCCACCTTATAGGCATAATAATAGCTATGAATTTAAGAGTGCTTAAAGACTTCCCCTCTTTATCTGATTTATTATGTATTTCTGTTAAAACTAGAGAGAAAAGATTAAATATACTAAACCAAACTTTTACTTTACTTGTAAAAAAAGATCTCCAAAATATTTTTTTTTCCCTAGTCAATTTTACTATTATTTAGCATTCTGTGTTTTTATGATATTGTGACATTTTTCAAAATACACGGCTTCTTGGTATAAAACAAATCATATAGCTATCCTTTCAGTTCATAACAGAAATTTTGATTAAATAATTGACACTATATAATTATGAATATAAATTTCACATCCTACATAACTAATCCTCTTCATATGCACTTTTTTTTTTTCCTTAGTTCACTCCTAATTAGCTTAAGATAATGGCATAACAGGTTTTTCTGAGAAAAGAAGCTTCACAAAAACAAATCAGAATCATAATAAGATTCATATCCTTAATCAAATCCTCTTGCAGTTCTTCTATGCAATCCTTAGTCTGCAAGGATTGCACATCTCACATGTGAAATGATTCTTTAATTCTCCACAGAAAACTCCCTCAGTGAGGAAGCATGCATGCTTATGGAGAAGGCAATTTTACAGACAAGAGACATGATGGATCGAGTCGCCAGGCCTGGCCCATGTACCTGGCAGCCCAGGTAAACTGATCCAGAGGAAGGGCAGGGGACCATCAGGGTGATGCAGCTCCCCTTCATTATGGGGACATCAGTAAAACGAGAAAGGCTATTAGGAGCCCACATAGGAGTTTCCTGACCATTACATCAGTGGTCGAGTTAACTGGCCTAAACAGAGACACTTTCTGCCATTTAAAATGTCTCCCAGGAAACCTCTACTGGCCACTGTGCCTCTTCATTCAGAAGGGCACAGACTTCAGAGTTCTGCGCTGTAGCTTCCAAAGGCACATAAATGTCTTAGATACACTAGGATACAGGAAAAACAGTTTTGTAGACAGCTAGATTTCCACCATTCCTCTCTTAGAGACCTTTGGTATTCCTGACATATACGCACCTTTTTTCTTTTTTTTTTTTTTTTCTGTTTCTTGGAGACAGGATACTATAAACCAAATGACTGAGTCACAGAATGCATCATTTCAAAATAAAAAAAATTACCTTCCTTATTAGCCAAATACAGTAACCCAATGTGGTGGGTTGACCCTTGCTGGATGCCAGGTGCCCACCAAAGCTGCTCTATCACTCCCCTCCTCAGCTAGACAAGGGAGAGAATATATAACAAAAGGCTAGTGGGTCAGAATAAGGACAGGGAGAGATCACTCACCAATTACCATCACGGACAGAATAGACTTGACTGGGGAAAAATTAATTTAATTTATTGCCAATTAAATCAGAGTAGGGTAATAAGAAAATAAAACCGAATTTTAAAACACTTCCCCCCCACCCCTCCCTTCTGCCCAGGCTTAACTTTACTCCCAATTTCTCTACCTCGTCCCTCACAGCAGCACAGGGGGATGGGGAATGGGGGCTGCAAGTCAGTTCATCACCCAATGTCTCTAGGGCTCCTTCCTCCTCAGGGGGAGGACTCCTCACACTCTTCCCCTGCTGCAGCGTGGGATACCTCCCACAGGATACAGTTCTCCACAAACATGAATCCTTCCCATGGGCTGCAGTCCTTCAGGAACAGACTGATTCAGCATGGGGCCCCCACAGGCTGCAGGTGGAGATCTGCTCCACCACGGGCTGCACCGCGGGCTGCAGGGGAATCTCTACTCTGGTGCCTGGAGCAACAACTCCCCCTCCTTCTTCACTGGCCTTGATGTCTGCACGGTTGTTTCTCTCACATATTCTCACGCTTCTCTCCCAGTTGCAATTGCTGTTGTGCAGCAACTTTCCCCCTTCTTAAGTATGTTACCCCAGAGGCACTGCCACTTTCGCTGATGGGCTCAGCCTTGGCCAGCAGTGGGTCTGTCTTGGAGCTGGCTGGCATTGGCTCTGTCAGACATGGGGGAAGCTTCTAGCAGCTTCTCACAGAAGCCACCTCTGTAGCCCTCCCCCGCTAACCAAATCTTGCCACATAAACCCAATGCACCAGATTTAATCCACAACTTTACCTTAAAGAGCTATATTTATCTCAAGGAAACACTAAGACTTGCCCTTAATCTATACAGCATAAACAAGAAAGTAATGGAAGACTAATGAATTCAGTTGCCTGCATATTTAATAAAATATTCTCTCATAGTTGTAATCAAGCCATAGTTCAGCAAAGCATGTGCTTATCTTTAAATATTCAAGTAAGACACTTGGGCACATTATTAAAATTAAGTAAAATAAAATTAATACAATTTTCAGTGAACTGATGATCTAGATTTATTAACTCTTTAAATTACTCAATTTTTCAGATGAAATGTATCAATGAGACTATTTTAGCAAGATACAAGCACAGAGGACTGCCAGGTCATCAGTACAGGAAAAGGACTAACACATTTGAGATCTGAAAGATCTAAATGTTAAGACTTAACACCACTAAAACTAGTTCATTACACAGAGCTCTTTCACTTTCAGTACGAAAACCAACGTATTAAAAATTTCTTTTAAGTGCTTACCTTTATAACACAATCTCATTCAAAATACACTGCAAATCCAACATTTACTTTGTACTTCACTCTTCTGGGGGACAGAAATCACATTTCTGGTCAGCAGCAGACTGTGTATCCATCACCATTGCTACAATGCCTGGTGATCCAAGTACTGTCTCTGAAATTAGCTGAGGAGACAGTAGCAGTGAAATGTGCAGACAGCACTATCTGATACATTTTCATCAGTCTGCACTGGAGAAAATGTTTATTGAGTTGGGTTTTTCACTTCAGGATCTTAGCACTGACAGTAGATAAAAATATGATAATATTTTAATGAGACCACTGTGAATAGTTCATCTTCTAGCTTGCTTTTGAGTACTAAATTTCCATCAGCTATAGGTAAAGGTGATGGAAAGATGGCCATTGCAATTGCTTTACAATGGAAGTCTAGCAACCTCCCTGTAGCATCTCTATTCTCCCACTACTGAACATCTTAAGCAATGTCTTACCAGTCTGAGCTTGGTTAGAACTCTTCTTCCTTGCAAAAATATTTGTAAAATATTTTGTTTATTTTCTCATACCATAATTCTAATGCTTTTTATTCAGGGAAAGCCTGAATAAGAAAGGCTTCCATTCTTTAGTCCAAATTCCCGACAGTGACCTAAGTTTTTATGTTGTCTGGAGTCACATACAGACAAAGGTGAATCTGAAGCTGCCACATCCTAGGAAGTCTTGCCATCTGGTGATATGCACCATTAACCCATTTGAAGAGTGAATCAGTCTCAAACTGGAGGCCGCCACACTGTGTTTGTAGACATGAAGATGTGATTTTAACCATGAGTCAAATACATATCATGAGTCAAAATGATGATACTCTAAACACACAGAAAGTAAGAAGATGGAAATTAGTATCTAAAAATAAGGGAAAGTGTGGTTCTTACAAAAAGTGAACGAATGCAGGGCCAGATTCTCAAGAGCATTGGGGAAAACAAACAAACAAACAAAAAAATGTAGGTAGCACCAAAACTTTGGATGGGAAATTAGAGTTGCTTGAACAACCTGTATCATGAAACTAGAAGACTTTCTCCCCAAACTTCAGTAATGACATACATTCGCTGAGCATTAGCTGTAACTGGAAAACGTTCCCAATTACTACTAATATATTAAGAGGGCAAGAGCTTCAAACTTATACTGAGCAAGAACTTTTACTTTAGCATCCATTACAAAAGCAGAGTCCAAGACAGTACCTGCTATGTTCTAGAGCACAGCAGCTCTTTCTGCAACCTCAGAGTACTTTACATCACCTTTCTTCATAGTTGCTGCCAGATCTCTGCAGAAATTAATTCATAGCTATTGCAAAGCTCTCTAGTACACATTTGTGTAAGGAACTTTTTATGTACAGATAGTATTTTCATAGGTTCCTGATGTCTTCCTCCCTGGTAAGTCTTGGACACAACTCCTGAGTGCCTTCTCGGATGCCATTCTGGCAGTCCTGTTAACCTTCCCATGTATGTGCTAAAAAAGGGGGGAACCTCCAGCTGGCCCCACTTAGTCATCTTCAAGGCTTCCTAGTTGCTGGCTGGTAGCCTTCTCTGGACAGAACATTCCACCAAACCTCCTCCACTGCTGGGCTGAGCAGCACCAACTCCAGTTCCCAGACCCTCTGCTGCCTAGCTCCATTATACAGTGGGAAGCAGATGTGCTATAAATCCCCAAAATAGGAAGGCTGGAGAGCAATGCATAATCACAATCAGAATCTGTATAACAAGGGATACAAAAATAATTTCTAAAACAGATTAATTTCCAAGTTCAGGCAAAAAGTGAATTCTACAACAAAAAAGCTAAATTACATGACATCTGAACAAATATTTAACTCTCTGGGCAAAGAACACCACCCTAGATTAGACCTTGATTGAGATTAATGGGACATGTCCTATCTACCTCATCTAGGAAAGCCATCTCACCTGTCCAATTGCAGTGAGAGCAAATTGCTATGGTCACCTTATCAGTCATAAAGAGTAAGGCTTTTTAAAAAGAACTTGAGATTCTCCTCAAAAGAGAGAAGAAATAAACATTAAATTTGTAGAACAAATAGTTTGTATATGCTATAGCAACTATCCGGAAATTATAACAGAAAATAATAAAAGTGGTTTATCCTCAGGGACAGCATTTCAGTTGGCCTTAGTCATTAGCTTTGGTGCTTAAAGAAGCTTTAACATTCTTCAGTTTTCAAATTTTGAGGTTGTAATACATTCTATTTCTGATAAGTAAAACTTACCCTTGCCCAGCTCCTATGACTCTATGTTTATTTAAAGTTCTTACTACCCCGTACTAAAGAACCCTATCAACATTTCTTAATCACTAACATTAATTTCTGAAAATGCTAAACCAAGCCCTTGGGCTGATCAAAATGCTGGACAGGATGTACATACACATATACATACATAGTAGTTGAGACATTCTTCTAGAAGTCAACATCTTCTCAAAGATAAGACAATCCAAAAAAAATGCTCAGTCTCTATTTACCATTCTTTAGTACATTATATATAATCCTTTTCATAAGTACAAAACACATGTAAAAAGTTCCTTTTGTTGAGTGTCATAGTCATGAAGCTACTAAGAAAGAGATATCGGAACCTCTATTATATCAAATTGCATCTTACTTCAAGTAAATTTATTGCTGCTACACAAAAAAAAGGTTAAGCCTTTTTTATGATTAACATTTGAGATTTCACAGAATCACAGAATCAATTAGGTTGGAAAGGACCTTGAAGATTATTCAGTCCAACCATTGATATAACACTGACATCTGACTATACCATATCACTAAGCACTATGTCGACCCGACTCTTAAACACCTCCAGGGATGGGGACTCCACCACCTCCCTGGGCAGCCCATTCCAACACCTAACAACCTGCTCTATAAAGAAATGCTTCCTGACATCTAGTCTAAATCTTCCCTGGCACAAATTGAGTCCATTACCTCTTGTCCTATCACTTGTTACTTGGTTAAAGAGGCTCATCCCCAGCTCTCTGCACCCTCCTTTCAGGGAGCTGTAGAGGGCGATGAGGTCTCCCCTCAGCCTCCTCTTCTCCAGACTAAACACCCCCAGTTCCCTCAGCCGCTCCCCGTACGACCTGTGCTCCAGACCCTGCACCAGCTCCGTTGCCCTTCTCTGGACACGCTCGAGTCATTCAATGTCCTTTTTGTAGTGAGGGACCCAAAACTGAACACAGGAATCGAGGGGTGGCCTCACCAGTGCCAAGTACAGGGGTCAGATCCCTTCCCTGTCCCTGCTGGCCACGCTAGTGCTGACACAAGCCAGGATGCCATTGGCCTTCTTGGCCACCTGGGCACACTGCTGGCTCCTGTTCAGCCGGCTGTCAATCAACACCCCCAGGTCCCTCTCTGACTGGCAGCTCTCCAGCCACTCCTCCCCAAGCCTGTAGCGCTGCTGGGGGTTGTTGTGGCCCAAGGGCAGCCCCCGGCATTTGGCCTTATGGAAACTCCCCCAGTTGGGCTCAGCCCATGGCTCCAGCCTGTCCAGGTCTCTCTGCAGAGCCTCCCTACCCTCGAGCAGATCAACACTCCCACCCAACTGGGTGTCAGCTGCAAACTGACTGAGGGTGCACTCGATCCCCTCGTCTAGATCATCAATAAAGATGTTAAACAGGAGTGGCCCCAAAACTGAGCCCTGGGGGACACCACTCGTGACCGGCCACCAACTGGATTTAACTCCGTTCACCACAACTCTTTGGGCCCGGCCATCCGGACAGTTTTTTACCCAGCAAAGTGTGTGCCCATCCAAGCCCCAAGCAGTGTGTTTTGCCAGGAGAATGCTGCAGGAAACAGTGTCAAAGGCTTTGCTAAACTTAGAACCATGTCAAAATTAATTATAGTTTTTTTGAAAAGGATTTAAAATATCAAAATTTTGAAACATGCTCATTAGAACTATTTGTAAGTAATTAAAAATGATAGTTTATAAATCAGTTGTGATTGGATCCTAAAGCTATCTCAGAAATAGTGCTCAGATGACAGCCTGTCATTTTATGCTTGATACATGTGCCCTGTTGATCACTAAATAGTGACATTTTTATTATTCTATTGAGAAAGTTAATTTTTTTGCCATCACAAGTACTTTTCTCTTCCTTTTCCCTCCTATTTATGACACATTGACATCACCCACCTGAACACTAGAAAATCATTAATTACTCAGTTCACGTCCTCCAACTTCTCCATTATCAAATGCCACTGTCACAGTGTAAGAGAGCCATAAATTGAACAGAAAAAGTAACCAACATGTTCATGAAGCCTTAATTTTCCTCTATTTGACAGAGACATTAACATGATGAGCTATGGCATTTCTGTGTAAAATCCTTTTTGGATTTGGAGTGTGTCACATTGTATCAGTCAGGAGTCAACAAGTTTCTCATCACATCTCACCCACAGGGAAAGCTTGGATGTGAGTTTTTGGTTTGTTTTGCTATTTTAAGTGTATGGTGAGGATTACAGTAAAGGTTCTAAAAACTCCTCAGTTTTCAAAGTGTAGTATAAAAACTGTCTTTAGATATTCAGAAATATGAAGTGCCTTTTATTTTTCATAAATTAACCACTTGAAGCATGGTGTGTTCAAAAAAGTGTTTACTAACAAAAGCATCAAAATTATTTTTGTTAATACTATTTATTTGTAATTCTACAGAAAGTCAATTAGATGACATTAAAACCTGCTATTTTTTTCATAATTTCATTATTATGATTCTAATGCTTAAGGCTTTTTAAGAGACTAATTCTTGCCGTTGCTGTTTTCTAGAGAAAACAAACCTACCCAGAGCCAATAATATATATCTCTATTCTTTTTAAATAATGACACGTTGCATATAAAAAGCCACCCTGAGCTGTGAAGTTCTTAATGTCTTCGTTTCAGATGTAATTGGAACATTGACTGGAGTCTGGAATCTTTCTTCAAACTGATTAGTAAGTTATTTGAAAGCTAGTTGCAGTAAATTTGAGAGGACTGTTCCTGTAAACCAGTGCTATTCTTCATGTATAAGGACACCTGAATCTGACCCTGAGATTTATTTAATTTCCTCTGTAAAATCAGAGATTAAAATGAACAAACAAACCAGATTTATGGAAGACTAAAATATGTATATGCCAAAATTCACCTCCTGAATCTCACTGGTTTCAACAATTAATTTATAGAGCAGCATGAGCAGCAAAGCTTAACAGTATGATTACTGTGACATAAGTAGATGACAGACTAGTATTGCACTGCAGTTTGCTTTTGATGAGGACTATTATTTCCAATAGGCATAATATGTAACAATACCACAGGTTGTCATGACTTATCTGAGAAACATGAGAGCATGCAGCAAATACATGATATTTATGAATGTCACTAGTATACAGGCACTGTTTTTCATGGTACATACTGAAGTACTAGGTAAACATGCTGCTATTCAGAGGGAAAAAAAATAAATCTCTCCTTAAATATTTTAATTTATATTACAGAAATGTGAATGCTACTAAAAATTCTTTTCAGTATTAAAAAGTGCTGATGACCTGAAGGACTTGTTTAGAGACCTTGTTTATCTGCCAGAAGAAAGCCTTATGCAAACAAGGAGGAACATTTGTTCCCTCCGAAATTTCTGAATCTCCTGTCCATTTATATAAAACAAGATATGAGTAGTGAGCAGCCAATTGCCTCACAGGCATTAGACTCAGACAGCTATTAGAATATAGTGCAGACTACTGTAAAATTTACAAGCCTGACACAGACCTTATTAGATTTAAGGGATATAATTGCATTTTTTTTCAATGGACACTGGATTTAAGCCTGTTGGTATGATCCAATGCCTACTGAAGCATATGGAAAAATACCCACAAAAGGAATCATATGCAGGCCCTATTCAGAGCTCCTTGTGTGGATGAAAAGAAATATTCAAAGATTTTTATTACTATTATCCTTGGCTTATACTGTTGCATTTTTTCCTAAATCAAGGATATTTGGTTTTACAAAGGAAAAGTTCCCTGTCAATCACTAGTGAACAATTTCAAGTAATTTCTCTGTATTTGGAATACATGCTTCAATCTCACTTTCTTTAGAGAGACTGCCTACAAGAACATCTCTCTGACCCCCAAAAAAGAGGTGCTTGCATGCTGGAGGGATAATAAATGAAATACCTTAGGTTTTTTGATAGCCTCACATTAATATAATTCAAGTCCTAAAGTGAGACATAAGAAAAACTCTGATTTACCTTGTCTATTAATACTTTGTGCTGGAGTGCTCTGATGTCTAAAACATAAATGTGAGAGAGTAGTGATTACTGATCAAGGTATTAACATTATCTAGAAACATTTACATATTAAATTTAGGAAATAAAAGTTAGAAAACTGAGTTTGAGAAAACATCTAGTTATAAGACTGGAGGTTAAATGAAGACTGATTGAATTGTTTACTAGACCCTCTCTCAACATACCCTTGAAATCCTGTGAGAAATTCAACAAGCTTGGATTCTCCTGGCTAACTCAATAGCCTAAACTGAAAACCACAGTAAGCTCTGCAGAAAACCAGTGCACAGAGAGGACCATGACACAGAGACGCAGACCTGTAGTAAGTTGTATCAGTCTTCCTCATTTCTCTCCACTGACTGTAGAGGGAGGCTAGGCAACTGTGCTATTAATTTGGGTGTCTCTGTTCAAGGCTTACAATTAGATTAAAAGAATCTGGGCTTTTATATTGACTTAAAAATCATGCAATGTTCTCTATTAAAACCCATCTGTCCGAAAGATATGCTCAAAATAAACGCAAGACATCATCTGACATTAAATTAGCTTCCTAAATGATTTGATACTAAATTTAGAGAGGACAACAGCAAAGCTCCCTTTGGACTTCATTGGCCCAGGACCAGTGTACAGTAACTGACATTGATTTTCCAAGTTTCTTGAATAATTTGTGGGTTTTTTCCTCAGAAAATTCTCAGAAGACCTTCTTTTTATATTTAAGGGCTAAAGGAGAGCAATAATAACTGCAGGTGGATTACTGAAGGTAAATTATGGGGTTTAAATCTTAGTGACCTTGTGTGGAATCAGTTTCAAAATGCAATTTGTTAAATACCATTCTATTCCACAACAGTTCTGGGAGTAAGGAAATATGAGAATAGTAAAGCCAAAGTCCCTTGGGGTAGCCAGATAAAATGCAGCAGAATCTGTTGAAATAACATATTTGTTATATAGAGATTTGTTGCTTTAAAATGCTTTACTCAGGAAGGTGTTAAGCTCAGTGGAAGAAATCACATCATCTCAGCTATCACAAAGGCATTGTTGTAGACTGCCTCTGTTCTAACCATGGCAACATACTGCAATACAAAAATAAATTAAGAAAAATAAAATCAGTAATGCAAAGCTGGATTAAAAATATTCATTTCAGAATTAAAACATAAGACATTAAAACCAAAGACTTCTTGGCTATCGTTACATTAACCAATTTTCTCTTTTTTAAAACCTGTCAATTTAACCTCAGTTCCCAGGTTTTCTTTCTTGGATTCCACTTCCAGTGCAGTAGATATTTTCTCTATGGGATCACATCTGAAATGAGTCAGTCACTCTATACTTACAGTCAAAAGAACTTCATCTAAAAGTACTTTTATTTGGATCTTTTGTGTGAAGCCTGAGTAATCTGCAGCCAGAGAAGAATAAAAATATATTGAGGATTAACTGCCAGAGACGCAATTATCAGATGCAGAAATAATTGCTGGAAAATATCAGAAGCTGGTCTTCCAGGGAATCTTTGGGTTTTGTCTGCTTTTAGAGGATTCTGTGTCCATCTTAAATACTAATTTTATATGCCAGGGTACAAGGATAGTAAAAAAGTATAATACACAAAATTCATGAAGAACTGTTCCAACATAAGAAATGGCTAGTTTTTAATGAAAAAAACAAACAAACAAAAAAAAAAACACAAACCGAACAAACAAAAAAACAACAACCATGGCTAATAAAGATACATTTTCATTTCATTTTTAAATACGTGATCAAGTCACTGTCAACTTCCTAGTTGACAATGGAGCTTATTTTCACTCCAGGTTAATTAACATGTAATGCTTGTAGTCATTTATAGTTATAATTGTGTATGCTTATATTAAGCTAATAGGGACTATAAGTTTCATTGTTCACAATATTTGATAGGTTAAAGTAAACTAGAGGTTTCTATTTTCAGTTTGAAATTTAAAAAAAAAAAACAAAACAAACCACTGAAAAGTTTTATGCTGGAACTCTGTTTCTGCAAGTAGTGCATGAATATTTTCTCTGAAATGAAGTGTCCTTCATACACACTTCTTGCACTTTCCACTGTTCTATAAATTATAGAAGAATCCACAGTGGCTGTATATGTTATTCTGGAAGAGTCACTACTCTCCTTAGAAACAGACCGAAGTAAGGAGAACTGAGTCATCTGATCGGTAATCACTTGGTACCATCATAGACTTGTCCAATGGAAAAATGAAAGATCAAATTGAAAATTATTTTGAGAAATAAACTTTCAGAAAGATGTTAAGCCAGGTTAAAATGATCAGAGCACTATATGTATGAAAACAATCGCAATGATCAAGCAGACCAACAGCTGATACTTTTACAGCTAATTGGAACAAATGATGAAGATACAGTTCCTAGAATACTGTAGCCTTTCCAGCTAAAGATCAAAGAAAGGCTTGTACCAGCACATACTACAAGTAATTTCAGGTATTTAGGTGATTTACTATTTTTTAACTAAGTCATCAACATACCCTAAAATTTCCCACTTCTCCCTTTAAAAAAAATTTTAAAAAATTGATTTCCACTAACCTTGATATCTACAGAAGTCATAACATTTTTTTAAAAGAGCAATAAGAGCTAAGACTTTACTTTTGATGTAAGAGGTATGTAGTCCACATCTTTCTTGTGCCTGACTATTTTTATTTTTGATCTTTTCTAATACACTGTAAAAATCAGTTTATAAAGGCCAGTTTCTTAGAGTAAAGATGACTGGTATCTCTAGACTCAACAAAGCTCAACCTAATAAATTGCATGACTGTAAACTCTATCATTTCTTATGTACCACCATGAAACCCACTTTCATGTTGTCTCAGCTTGTATCTTCATTTGGAACAGTGCTTTGGTCTTATACAGAGTAAAATGTAATTATAAATTCAGGAGCACACGAATGCATGAATCATTGCATGCATCATAAGTCAGAAGTGGATGTAATCTGCTGTCCAGTGAAAAATATGATTAAATACCCTTAGCTATCATTTCACCAAGAACAATCTTGGAAACTTTTATGTCTCTCTGGACTAAACAAACCTTCAGTTTCACAGAAATTCTGAATAACCCTGGAGACTCCAATAAAATCATAATTTCTATTAAACCAAGACAAGCCTTAAGTGATATCACTCCTTAAAATATAAACTAAAGCTAGGATTAAAAAGGAAAATGACTGGATTCTCATTTTATCTAATCTGTTTTTCATCTAATCTAATCTAATCTAATCTAATCTAATCTAATCTAATCTAATCTAATCTAATCTAATTTTTTGTTTTATCTGGGTTATTGAACTATCCAAACAAGGATACGGCTATTGAACCCTTCCAAACCAATTTTAAGTATTAAATATAAAGCACTGTTTCAGTAGACTTGCTAGATTCAGATTCAACACTTTTATGGTAAGATGATGAAGAAGGTCTGTGTGTAAAAAGGGGTTCCATTAGAAATGTTTTCTTACAAATATTTAGAATATTACATATCACCTGTCTATACCTCAAGGCAAGAAACAGTAGCTATTACACTGGATAATCATAAATCATTATGAATTGCACTACATTAAGAACTATAGCAAAAATTTGTATTTTCTTTTTTATTTTAAACTATCATGCAAAGTTAAAAGCACCTTTTTTTTTCTTTTTTCCTAAACTGAGAGAATCCTTTCCCTTGTCAAATAAAAACTCCTTTAAATAGTAATATAATATTGAAATCCTAATTCCTGTGTTGCTAGTTTGTATGCAACTGATAGTCATCGGGCTGCTGATATGAAAATGGTTACAATATGCCTAATAAGGACTGATTAAAGTTTACTACAGTTTCATGAATTATTTTTATTGAAACAGCAGAAAAATATTACTACAGATAAATTTCCAGAATATCTGCAAACACTACTAATATGTTTTTTAAAAAATCCCACAAAGCCATGCAGTAGGTCCAGTACATCCAGCACCCTCTCATTTCACAGTTAGAGCAGAGAAATCTCCAAACTTGGTGGTCAATGTGTAGATTATGCAACCATGTGGCTATGATAGAATCATATGACTCTCAAACGGTTACCGTAACAGCTGTTAATTGCCAATGTGGGATTAAACTAAATATCTCAGGATTTTTTACAGACTGAAGCAAACCAGTATAAATCAATACCAGATAATCAATGTCAGCAAGACAATGAGAAACTGATATTGTCCCCATTCAGGTGACCTCTACTATATATCTTGAAGTATCTATTCTCTAATAGACTGAAAAGGACATCTTTTTCTTTGCCTGAAACACTGAATATTACAAACTAGAGCAAGCAAAAAAAAAGATCATGAAATAAAGAGAATACTAAAATATAAGAAAGAAGATAATTTCTCAAGTAACAGTATGCGATCTTGTGTCTTTGACAACTCAAATGATTTTGAACAGTGAGTAATTTATAGCCATGAAAGGGCAAGCACTTTTCTTCATTAATTTATTAATTTTATTACCAGTAGGATACAGCAAATAAATAAAATTATTTCCAAAAAGCCATTTTCCATTGCTATCACTTATGCCTTGAGGAAAAGGATCTTAAAATCTTTTGCCTTATGAGCAAACCCACTTACTGTCATACATTCCTCCCTTTTCTCATACTTCATAATAAACTTGACAACTTTCTATGATGTCACAGATGTTCCAAAGAAAAGTAGTATTAATGGGTTTCTTGTCACACAGATTTAGATTTTTAAGATTCTTTATTACATTAAAGCTGGGGCATTTGGACATCAATACAATAATTATTTCTCCTAGTTGGGGAAACACTTTCTTGTCCTGTTTGATTTGGAAATAAGTCCTGACTATCCTGGAAAGCAAGATCAACCCAAAACATTAAAAAAAGATCTTGAAAGTTATAAAAAAAATGTAAACAATTAGCAACTTGGATATAATTCAAATTATTTAAGGTTAATAATCAGAATCCAGTGTTGAGCTATTTCTCTGCATATTCATTAACAAGGTTGAATATTTCGTATTTTATCTTAGCAGCATCACAACAAAGCATAAACAGTGCAACATGGCATAACAGTCTAAATCCAATTAAAGCATTCAGGAATATAGTTTCATAATCTGACAAAAATAAATACAAGAAAGAATGTGTGTGTTGTAACTAACTTTAGGCACTAACTACTTAGTCTTCACTCCCTTAAATGTTAATGGCAGCAGAGGTTAGGACCCTGCTGAATCACTGTCTACAGAATCCCTTTATTTTTTCTCTTTTTCCATTAACCATAGATGCACCCTAAGAAGTCAGCCTTTGCGAATACACACCAAAGCCTTTTTAGCCAATTTTTCAAGCAGGTGATTACAGCCCGAGCTTCAGGTATTCCTATACATTGCTATTCAAATGTAGAAAAAAATAAAAATATATATTGTTGAAAGATAAGATAGATAACTGCCTAAAAATATACTATTACTAAACATTGGCTGTGGTCATAAGGGACTAGATATCCAGTACTAAGTAAACTGGACCTGTTGGCTTTGAAACAAATGTTACTGCTTGATGAATGCAGGTATTCAGGAATGAAATCACTGATCTTCATCTACTTATGGTTAATACTCATCCCTGCAAACCCTCTGTGCAAGTTCTGTAACATTCAGTATGTCTGTGTCAGTTTTCCCTAAAGCTGATTATTTTCCAAGTATTGATCACCTATTCTATATCAGGCTATTATAATTCACCATGTGTAGGCAAGTTCTTGAAGATAATTCAGAAGCTAAAACATGCAGAAATCATACATGATCCTTACATGTAGCGGTAGATTAATCTGAAGTAAGTACATGCTATTTTCATTCTGCGCTATCCTTGGGATCCTGTTTATCTATCAGTGTGGTTAAGAGTGTGGATTAGCATTCATAAACCTAGAAACAATCTTGGGATGCAGCAATTTTAGCTGCCGCCTCTCCCTACACCTCACAACTGTTGCAATTCATTGATGATTTTACCATCTGTCTCAAAAGATAAAATACTTGGTTTAAATATATAAAAGTCAGACATGCGACTCCATTATTACATGCAAAGGCATTTCTAGCACTGTAAACACAAGCTTAAAACTCCCACTGCCTTTGCAGTTCTACCTGTATTAACAATCATGAGACTAGAATGGGCTTGGCACCAGAATGGCTTAATCTAGGTTTTGTCATGGCAGTGCAAATTACTACAAAATGCCTACTTTATGGTTTATGGATTATGGTAAGGTTCTTTCCAAAGGAACTGCCTTACTGGTTGGCACATCCCATTGAGACATTTTAAATAAAAGCTGGGAATTAAATCATCGATTGCTATCCATCTTATTGCTGATTAATCTTTGGCTGAAATAAAAAAAATATTCCGTATATGTGATCCCCTTTGCTGCTCTCCCAGCTATGGGGATTTGTCTTGTTAATGCAGTCCTGTAGGTCTGTTAAATTAAATGAACCCTTATCGTTACATTCTTATTCCTATATGTTGTAGAAAAGATTTCCAATGCAATATCTGACAGGCAATCTATATATTGAATTTCTTTGCTTTTGGATATTTTGGATAAAGTTGGTTTCTTCTTTGTCCCCCCTTCTTTTCTTTTTTGATGGTGTAACATATAATAACTTTTTCTGCTATAATGTTCCCAATTTTTATCCCTGATTCTTTTTACTGTATTAGTTATAAATAATAAGGAATAGGCATGTTTGAATTTTATTATATTAGCACACTTTATTGTATTGAGTGTCCTGTGTTACTCTGATATATTTAATTCCTCTTTATTATCCAAAACATGATCATCATGCTTTAAGTCAGGTAAGTATAGTTAGAAAAGAAATCAGAGAAATGTGCTAAGCTGCAAAACCCCTGAAGTGTGATTTCTCTTAACTCATTTTTGTACAAATTTTTAGTGTAACACTGAGCATAAAAGCATACACAAATTTTATATATCATATTACCACATGATGGGCCGTTGTGATATAGTGTGCCAAAAAAAGAGAGATAACTGTGGAAAATGTCTATTGCATTTTTTAGTGATCTTGTTCTAGCAGCACAGAAATGCAATCTAAACTCCTACATCACAACTTGACAAAAATACATTCAATTCAATTTTAGAATAAATTGTTTCTGGAATAAGATTATCTGCCACATTTCAGCTCCAAAACATTTCTTGATATCCAAATTCCATCTTTTCACAAACAGGCATTCTGGGTAAGTTTGGCAGGCTTTTAATTACAGAAGCACAGATATGTCTCTAAAATAAAAGTTTTCAGTATTCAAACTTTGAAGGGACCACTTCATTTAAGACTCTGAGGGTGATTTCAAACCTGAAATGACAGTTATGATTTTCAGGCATATTTCCCTCTATAACACATACATTCTTCACACTTTAAAAAAATGAAGGCAGAGTTACAGCTGCTGCCTACTGATCTGTGTGCATTGAGCCGCACATCAACATATTCAGCTTATCAGAACCGTTTGCAAGAGCATGTTTGTCAAGCAAAACTATCTCAGAGCATTAGGGAACTGACGTCTCAGTTGGATTACTTCACTAACTCTTCTATATAGCTTAGAAGGGTTATTTTAACTGAGACTATGCAAACAAAACTAAAAAATTCTCACAGACTGTTAAGTGACTCAGAAACCTCAACACTGTGAAACCTAAAATTGTTTCAGGCTTGAGGTTCAATATGCAAATAAAATCTAGACCTAGTCAGAATACACCAGCAGGAAGAAAATTATGAGCCTTGATATTGGCCTGTTTCCAAAGAACAGGCCATATCTCAAACTACAAATGGGCATTTTAATGCAGAATGATTACAATAAATCACTAATAATTCCTATGTTTTAATAGTGATACTCCTCAGTGAGTCACAGCAAACTTCATAAAATGATATCATTATGCTCATGTTGTAGGTATGGAAATGGGCACAACAGGGGTCTCCTGAGCTTTAAGCAAATACATCTAATAATCAGAAAACACTGATTGACATGTAGAGACCAGGTCTGTTCATCTGTCACGCTAGCATGGCACCAGACAAAACTGTCTCCTCATATATGACTTTCACCTTGAGGGAAGCTGGAGAACAAATTCATTATAACAATGATCTCTCTGTAGGTCGACCTTTTAGACCTCTGATGTCTGAACCTGAATTCCAGTGTGCTAAGGGCTGTGCTTGCCTAAGGAAAAGACAGCTTTTCCTGAATTATTTTGAAATGTCATATAATCATGGACAAAAACAATAGACCGGTAATTTCACTTTTTACTGCATTGCTAAAAAAAATTATAGCATTCTCATGGTCTGCACAGGAACAGAACAAGAGACATATCTGTGAAATGTTTTATATTAGGCTTGTCTAGCCTTTCCTGACTAAGCTCTGTCTAGCAGATCAACTCCCTTCCTCAAATTCAGTAGTCAGGCAAGATTAAGAGACCTTGAGGAAACGAGACAACCAGAAAAATAAGACTAGATTATGGGAAGTAGAGAATCTAACACTCTCAGCAATTATATGATTATAAAATTCATCTTCGTACCTTGGAATATTACTAACACATTACAACTAATTATAAATATATTTGTATAGAATGCATTAAAACTATATTTGTATATTTATATAAAAATATATATAAGTAATCAGATCTTTATCATAGACCAAACCAATTGCAGAAATCTTCTCAGAATGCTTTTTTAAAAGCAAAAAAAAAAGCAATTTTTCCAGTGGTGACTGCAGAAAAACAGCGAATTCAATAAGGCCAGCATTTTGGCAAGGTTCAAAGGAGGCAGTTGTTTTGACTGGACTGTGACCAAGTAAAGAATCTTGCTAACTTGTATGGCACTAGACAATTTTACAAGGGGTAAAGCAATTGCCATTACCAATTTAAGGAATATAGAATGTGAGGACAAGGACCCATATGAGTTTATCCTTTTCCATGACTGCCAAGTTATCTGATCAAAAAGTACTTCAGCAAAAGCTTCTGCACTTTCCTAAGTATCTGAAGATATTTGATTCACCTGTGGCTCTGGTCAGCCTTAGAACAACTTACCCAAACTGTTGTACTGCCATTCAGAAAAGATTGGCTCCCAATTAGCTTCTTCTGATATGATGAGATGCCAGCAAAATCGATCGCTCAGTGTATTCATACTGACCTCCCACACCTTTGGGCTTTAAAATTCCTGTAAGTGCCCTGAATACCTGAAGAGATTTTACATACATAAGGACAGCATTCAACCACCCTCTTGCACACATACACAATTCCCAGTCTGGACAGGCTGGAGCAATGGGCTGAGGCCAACTGGGAGAGTTTCCATAAGGCCAAATGCCGGGGGCTGCCCTTGGGCCACAACAACCCCCAGCAGCACTACAGGCTTGGGGAGGAGTGGCTGGAGAGCTGCCAGTCAGAGAGGGACCTGGGGGTGTTGACTGACAGCCAGCTGACCAGGAGCCAGCAGTGTGCCCAGGTGGCCAAGAAGGCCAATGGCATCCTGGCTTGTGTCAGCACTAGCGTGGCCAGCAGGGACAGGGAAGGGATCTGACCCCTGTCCTCGGCACTGGTGAGGCCGCCCCTCGATTCCTGTGTTCAGTTTTGGGCCCCTCACTACAAAAAGGACATTGAATGACTCGAGCGTGTCCAGAGAAGGGCAATGAAGCTGGTGCAGGGTCTGGAGCACAGGTCGTACGGGGAGCGGCTGAGGGAACTGGGGGTGTTTAGTCTGGAGAAGAGGAGGCTGAGGGGAGACCTCATCGCCCTCTACAGCTACCTGAAAGGAGGGTGCAGAGAGCTGGGGATGAGTCTCTTTAGCCAAGTAATAAGTGATAGGACAAGAAGTAATGGCCTCAAGTTTCACCAGGAAAGGTTTAGACTGGATATTAGGAGGCATTTCTTTACAGTGTGGGTTGTTAGGCATTGGAATGGGCTGCTCATGGACGTGGTGGAGTCCCCATCCCTGGAGATGTTTAAGAGTTGGGTCAACATAGCGCTGAGGGATATGGTGTAGTTGGGAACTGTCAGTGTTAGGTTAATGGCTGGACTAGATGATCTTCAAGTTCTTTTCCAATCTAGATGATTCTGTGATTCTGTGAATTGGAGGAATGTATTATGCATGTTATTAAGAAAACAATCTCATGCCTATTTCAAAGGGCCAAACATGAGTTTTAGATGCCTGGAGGTCATTTAATTTCTGCCTTAGGGACCCTTGTTTGGTTCTGTACCATAATGAATAAATATATTATGTGCTTTTTCTGAATCTTAGAAATACACGGTAATTTAATTTTCACAATAGAATTACCAGCTGAAGAAAAAAATATATCTTATTTCTTTTACCAAAACCAGGACACAACAGTGAGATTTGTGCAGATCCCCACCAATTCAGTAGGGCTTCCCATAGTGGCACTTGTCCTCCTGCTTAGTGTAAAGCACAGGTCCAAGATCTCATAGTCTAAAAAAAAAAAAAAAAAAAAAAAAAAAAAAAGTGGAGAAAACAAGCTACCTATTTTTTTTCCTGCTAATCTTAAACACAGACTAAGACTAGCACTTTCAGGAAGAGATTTCATTTCCAGACTATGCTGAGCTATTATTGATGTTTCCATAATGATTTTAGGCAGTTCTTTTCCAATACACATCATATTATAATGTGGACAATAAATGCTTTTATTAACAAGCAGATGAGCCTGTCATCCCTATGCCAAGTAGGGACATAATTAGAAATTGCACATTTCCTAGAAGCAAAACTCTTACTGAGTACACAGCTGCAGGGAGCCTCTGTTATGGCTGCACCCTGTTTCCCTCAGAAGAGGTCCCCATGGTGTAAAAATTATTTCCAGAAGTGCCATAGAAATAAATGCAGAGTAGATTTTAAATATATTTCTAGCTTTTATTTTGAAACCATTTATGTACTGAGAGTGCAGTTGCAAACAGATTCCATCCATCCCTTCCTCTTTGGCCCTAAGTTTACCAGCACTATGTGCAACTGAAACATAAAGGGGCAATTGATGTAAAAAACCAAACAAACCATATAACAAAACATATTTGAATTAAAGTGGATGCAAAGAACTTTCAACATAAGGATAAGTTCTGTAAAAGTTATCTCAGCATACAGCAATGGCTTTATAACTAATGGAAGGACCTCAGTCAAAAGCGACCTCAGTCAATAGCAACCCTCCCTTCAGGAGGGTTCTGCTATATCCTGTATCCTCCCACTCTGCCAGACCTAGCAATAATTCTCTCATAATGTCTACTTAAACAAATTCTCTCATATTTATCTTATCTAACAAGTGCCACAACAGCTTTTTAAAAAAAAAAAAAAAAAAAAAATGCTCCCAAGCTAGTATGTGAAGGGGGCTTAATAGCCCACAATCATTACAACAACTTTTGGGGCAAATGGTCTAACGAAATTCTTCTAATATACCCTTCAGGCCAGACAGACCACCCTGGCTTTTAGCTAGAGATTTCTGCTTTTTGCACCCTATCGTGTTTGCAGCTCTCCCAACACCTTAGCCAACTCCCACTCAGCCAAGTGGCAACAAAATGCTCAATGTTGAGACACTCTGGAGAATTTCCCTTGCTTGTCACAAAGTTTGTTAAAGTGTAAATTCTTCTTTTCAAACACTTGGGAAACTCATCTGATTTGCTGCCCACTAGGGTCTATCTCATTATATACTAATGTCTATTTCTAGACTCTAATGTGAGCACATTTATAAGGTAACATGTGAATCACACAGAATCTACAGCTATATTTCTCTGTTCACAATGCTGTCAACTTGAATTTTATATCAAGAAAGTGTGCCGCGAATATGATCAAGAAGGTCATCTGAGGGCTGTTCCAACATTTATTTTAAGGCTATCAGAATTTGGGGTAGTGTGCAAAGAAAAACATAAGACAGACAAACTAGTAGGTTAAAACTAGTAGCTTATTTACCTAAATATTTAGCTCCCAAATGCTTTTTTTTTTTTTTCCCCACATGTACAGCACTGATTCATAATCTATGTTAAATATAGTTTTGGTCTTCTATATTACTTTTTCCAGAGCATGACTCTCTGAAGAGAAGCGTAATCCCTTTATTATCAGTAGACCAGGATAGGCAAATAAAAAATGCTAAATTATCATGTACTCAATATAATCTCAAAAATTTCTCAGCTTTTTACATCCAAATCAATTTTTTTCTGTAACAAGAAATGCTGGCCCAAACACCAAGGTTATTGTCTGCCTTCTGAATCTGTCATGGCAACAACCACTTCTACCTCTACTGGCATCAGTGACTGCAAAAGAAAGTTTCTCATGCAAGTCTTCAGAAATGCTCCTTTAGAGGTCAATTAGATAAAGGAAATATTTTCTCCTAAAAATGTTGAGACATAATCCTCAGTGTTATTGCAGGCACAGATTGTGAGTGAATAGAAATATCTGGGTGAAATATTACTATATTTTACTCTAATATTTAAAGTAGAAGTGTAATTCTAAACACTAATAATATCTCTATTCTTTACTATTGTAATGAATTTACATTATTAAATTACACCTACAAAGGTAATTTATGAATATTATTTATATTGCCTATGTTAAGATATCTGATTAAAATGTACAATTCTATTTAAATAGGTTATATTTTTCTCTGAAACCCTTTATAAAAACAAAAAAGAAATCAGTTAATTCATAGCATTCTACAGTTTTGCAGACTCCAGTGGGTACACTTCCAATTTCAGTGCAGACAGCTACATATTCAGGGCTAAGAATGAAAATATAAGAAATGACTGAAAATTAAAACCTTTTCCATTAGTATTAGAAAACAAACTGTCATGAAGGAAAGAAATTTGATTTACAGATAGAACACAATCAAACACATGGCAGTTGTAGGTTTTTCTCCAAACAAAAGGCTGAAAAGCTGTCCATAACATAATTAATGGAGTTTAGCAGCAGGTGAGAGTTCTGGCCTCCCTTTTGTGTTTATTGGTATTCTTGTCAGCATGTTACTAAGATATATACAGTTTTGTTGTGATATGCTGACAGATTTGGACTGTATATATTGTTTCCAGTGGTTGTGGGCTCAGTTTGCAGAACATATGCCTTCACAAACTGGGTTTCCTCTAAGGAATAAATGAAGGGCATCCAGTGTACACTATTGCCATTATTTGCTTACTTCTCCTGTAGTCCTAGTACTCATAACAGTTACTCAAACATTATTACTGTAAGCACCTAAAGCAAAAGATGGAGAATCCCTGGTAAAAGGGATTCTTTTTCAGGACATATGAAGGATTCAAGTAGTAAGCATTCAATCAATAACAGATTCAATAATAAGGACCCTCTATATATATCCATCACCATCCAGCAACCTTATATCATGTCTTTTGTATGGTTTCTATCAAGGACAGCCTTGTGTCCTTCTCTCAGTGACAATTCTGCACTTTCTGACCTCCTGCAGCATGGGCATGGAACATTTCCCAATTCTGCATTCTTTTGGAGGGCTCACAACAGCTGACCCACAGTCCCAAGAAATCTAGGACATACCAACATCACATGAAAGGTGAAAAGAGTTCTAAGAAACTACTGGAAATATTCAAAAGCATGTAATCTTGATTTATGTAGCAAGTTCAATTCAGTCCTTTCAAGACTCTTTGTTTGTCTTGCTTGTGATATACTGAGAGACAGTCAAAGAAAGGAATATTTTATGGCCTGATTCAACAAGATATTTAAGAATATAAATTGTCACACATGCATAATGGGTTTTTTTCCATGGTTTAATATCTTCTGAATCACAGAATGTTTAAGTGAGCTTTCTTTAATAAAAATAACAATTAAAACAATAAAACTGGACATAGATTTATAACATAGTATCCTTGCAAATACATACTTAGGACCACTATGTAGTACTAAAAAATTAATTAAAAATTACATACTGTCAAAATTAATTACTATTTAAACTGAATGAAGCATTCAGAAAAGTGTATTTAAAAATACACAAAATACATGTCAGATTTTGTAAGTAAATTAATTCTAAAAAGGATTTTTTTTTTCCTATCTCAAATATGAGGTAAAATCACTTTGAGTCTCATACTTTCCAGGTCCATTTACCATGGTGTTATACAACGGTAGTAGAAACATACCCTGAAATATAGTCTAGTAGTCAGACTGCTATCAATCTCTGTTGGATTATTATTTATTTAGCTACTCAATTAAGATATTTTATTATAAATCCAAATAAAATGTATGCCATATATATAATAAAGAACAATGCAAGAGAGGGAATCTAAAGCAGAAAAATTGAACAATTGCATGATCAAAGATTATTTCTTTTCTTAGCTAAATCATATTTGATTTTCTTCTGTTTTTCCCTTTCAATTATTGGATAGATTTTTTGCAATCATTTTAATCAACACTCTTGTCCTACTTGATTGTATGCAGCGTATCACAACCTTCCTGTGCATATGGTAATATCTCCATGGTAACAGATTATAAAACATAAGCACAGGATTGCGATTACTATTTAGAAAAGAAGGTGGTTGAACATGAGGAAATTACACTCCCAAATAATTTCATTTTCTTGGGATTTCAGCATTTAAGGACTGGAAGGTGCTGTCAATCTCCAAGTTTCAATAAAAAAAATATTAATTAGGCAAATTATATAAATTTATATTCTAGAAATATACCAGAAAATAAATTAATATATTTTTATATCATAGTCATTATTCTGTCTTTAAGGTAAGAACAACCTTAATTATGGTTCACTGTGAGTAAAATCATACAAATAATTTAATACTCCCATTTAAGTCAACTGGTCTGTGTTGGGATTCAAAAGGACTTTCTGCAAGAGAATGGACATGTGAGCAATCCTGCGTGAGAACAAGAATGATAAGAGCCTCAGCCTGAGCAAGAGTGAGATAAGGATGTGACCCTGAATGAGGGGGGAGAAACTCGACAAGACAAACAACCCCCGGAAGGGGTTGGGATGGAAGAGGAAGTTACCCAAGGCAGGAAGCCTGGCAAGGCTGATGTGGCACTTTTTATCCAAACATAATAAGGTTTAAAGCGCGGGCTAAGTTAACTGTCCAGTCTTGAGGACTTGTACTGCATGTTATCTGTGCGGGATAACTTTATAAAAGGGCTTTCTTAGCTGTAATAAATGGGCATTGCTTGATCACATTGGTCGTGTGCGTGCTCAGCTCTCCCACAGTGCTGTGGGACCATTTATACTCTTAAGGGGAAGCACCTATTTGACAGGATGTATGCCTTTAAAGTGTGCTGCATATTGTATTTTTGATCTAGAGTATAGTCACACAAAAGAAAGCAACAGAGGTATCTGAATCTACTTAGCTTTTAGAGAATGCATGATCAAGGAAAAGGATCTGATCAGACATTCCCACAATTACAGTTATGGGCTATTAATAGGAGGAGACCAAACACAATATGACTTCAGTGGACTTTTAGGAAAATTGTCTTTATGTATGTTACTTAGCTCTTTAAAGCATATTTAAGCAAGAAGAAAGGTAGGTGTCAAAGCTTTTGCTTTAATTCATTGCCTCTCATCTTCTCCTGTGAGCAAAGTCCTACCATCTTTTCCTAACTTTGTACTGTTGTTTTGATGAGTGATATCTAGTCTCCTTGATCCTGCAGAGCACAGATGAATAACGAAAGGAATTATTTAGACAAGTTCGCAGGAGGAACCTATGTATTATGCTGTTTCTGTTGACTTTTAGGAAAAGAGTATTTAGATACATTATTTACATTGAATTAAATAGTCTGAGTGAGAAGTTTACACTAAAGACTCAACATTTTGATACATATAGCCAAATGAGAGACTTCATCAGAAGTCAATGCCTACTGTTCTAGGGCATGTCCAAGGCAAGGAGGATGATTTAAGCCGACACAACCAGCTCATTTTATAAAGTTTCAAGTTACATGACATAAATTCCAACCCCAATTGCACTCCAGTGTTTTATTCATTTACAAATAAAAGGGACTAGCTTGCAGAAGATGCATTCCTCTCTTGGCACTTTGTGACTGAACGAGTTTGTGTCTAAATATCTGGTGTTTTGTTCCTTCTCTATCTTTTTCCCCGCAGACCCAGAAGTGTATGATCATTGACCGAAGAGCAGACAGACTACCTACATTACATTTTTCTTGCTGTAGCCTGCTTCAATTATAAACAGTTTGAAAGATGCACAGTTTCAGTCGGTAGTTTATTTGCATTACTTGTGAAAGTCCTCCAGCTAAGTTTCCACACAGCATGCTGATTATGTCCATGCAAGTGTGTCTGTGGAGCTTTTAAGCTTATTGAGACAAATAGTGAAAGTAGCAGATGAGAGCTTCCTGTGCTGTGTATAACTAAATTTCCATCTTGGCTTATTCTGAGCTCCCTCACTGAATTATCCTTTTAGCCATTTTCATAGCATTCTAAACTTCATGTCTCAAAGGTTGAAGGACATCACTGCACTGATTTATAGAATTTTTAAATTAAATTTCTTGTAAAATTATAGGTATGTTATTAGTTGCAATTTTAGGATGAGGAATGCTTTGGCATCAACAAACAGTAGAAACATTACCGTAGACTGCATTGTGCACATGCTGCATTTTCCATAAAATAACAATACTTTACTTCTCTCTGATAAGAATTTCTGATCTAGGAAATAAACTGTCTGGAAGCAGGCAAAATTCTATGTTCTTCATTATTCTAGAGATCAGAATATATGATCCAATGACCCCTTCTAGCCTCCATGAAAATTAGAGAAACTACAGGACCTTAACCAGTGGAAGTGTACATATTTAATACTCCTTAATTGAATCTCAGATTTTAAAGATCATGATGGTCATCTGCTATGACCTTCTTCAGTAACCACTTATCAAAACTTAATGAGATATAGAAAAATTCCTTACTAAGAGGCCTATTGATTTTAAGACTACAAATGTAAGAATCCACTACCATCTGGCAAGCTGTCCTGGGGGTTACTACCCATCATCATTATTAATTTTCTTTATTTTTTATTTTAATTTGCCCAAATTCAGCTTCAAATCACTTGATCTCATTAAGCCATGTTTGTTAAACACTCCCTTCTACCAAAAATCTGTCAATAAAAATTCATTGTAAATAAAACCTACAACATTCATCCTGTTCAGTGAGATCACACACTAATATTTTATTAGACAGTAAGTCCTCAATCTCCCACTACCCAGGAAAGTCAAATCATGCCTAGTACGTTTCTGAAAAATTAGAAGTTAACATCATTATTCTTAAAAATATGTTATAAATTTAATTCACTCTTCACCAACTAGTTCTCTAGTGTTTCTATTTGTAATACTTCATTCATTTACATAGGTGGGTTTTCTTTTACTTCGTTTTATACACTGCAATGCATATAGACATATATATGACTGTGCATGCATACATATATATATTTGTATATATTCTGCTTGCAGGTTGTCTTTGCACCTATTTAAAGATGTGCAAATCAATAAACCCCAGAAGGGGCCATGAAATTAGGTTCAGATGAAACTAAACTGCAAGATGTATCTAAAGTACTCCAGCTGCAAATGATCTGTGGGATCACACTAGAGATAATTCCAAGATAAAAAACACTGCAGTGTGTATCATGGGATTAACAGGCCATTTAGGGCTTTCTGCATCACCTTTCAGATCAGCTCCTGTTGGTCCACACTACCTTCTAAATTAAACATAGTCACTAATCTCACCATAATTGACATTCTTCATAAACCTTTCAAAATCTACCTAAAGAACATGCACTGTTTTTTTTCAGACATGCTGGAAGGCTTACTATGCTGAGCTGTCTTATTATGTTGGCTGGTTTAACTCATGTCTTACAGAGGAAAATTACCTTTGAAATTTTACTGGTATCCTATGGATCTAAACTTTTTTTGTTGATTATTTTGTTTCCAATATTGACATTGGTCAATTGGCCCATATTACAACTTGATCCAATCTTTTAATCCTTTGCCTCCACCATTAGGATTACACTTTCACAGGTGAAATGACAGGAAGATAGAGCAGAAAAACCTCAGAAACAGTGTGGTTCTTGTGTTTTGAAGCTGTAACAAAAAGTTCTTTCACTTTCAGAATTTGTACAGCTTAGTACATAAACCCATATTTTTTCCTGGAGGCTACTAGTTGTTTTAAATATTTCAAAGGCCTTTACTTTTGTATTTTATGATTCACAACAGAAAACAATCCCACTCGGTTGACACATTATATCAATTACCACCAAGAGGTGAGTTATGGCTCAAATTTGGAAATGAGCTGTACAAATGTGGGAAGGTCACCACATCACTGATCGGGAATAAAACAAAACTTGATTCTCTACTAGGCTTTTGAGGTCTGAAGTGACAGCAGTTTAAGGATCACTTGTAAGAAAGCTTTATTTCGGTTTTCCTCTTTATTTCTTGTTCTCTTTATAACAACTACTTCCCACTTTTACATTATTATCAAAGCTGCCCACACTTAAGAAAACTCACTGTCTTTAAATTCAAACATCCATCTGGACTGAACAATGCACTGTGCAAAGAATCTGGCATCTCTTCCTTATTTTTTTGGCTTTGTTTTAAATAAAAAGCTTGATAGAATTTAAGTTTTCAAAGCTGGGTGGTATACTTTTTAAGTAAAACTTTATGCTTTGCTTTTGAAGCAAAAGCTGTGCAGACTCCTAAGTACAGAGAATCACATCAATAAAAAGTCTCACTGTACTGTCACCATCTGCAGCCATACAAGAAATAGGTGACGTACCCAAATTGGCAAAAAAGCAGGAAAAGAGGCCAATAATGAAAAGAAGTGTTGATGAAACAAGAACTTCTTACTCTCAGGAAAGTGGGAATCCTTATTACCTGTATTCATTTTCAAAGACTGTGTAAGTGCAGATAAAGCTTCTTACCACTGCTAATTAGTAAAGAGAAGAAACAAAATGTAATTTGCATCTGTAAATACAGGAACATAGAAACTGCCATGCTAAATTAGTCTTGAGGTCTGTTTAGGTTCAACTGTTTGTGAGGGTGTCTTAGATACTTCAAAGGAAGAGGATGCTTACTGTGTACTGATCGGTAGCCGTACTGACTTCAAACCTCTGAGACCAGATAAGGATGAAGAAAAATCTATAATGAGTATCTTTGTGTAGGTAACTTCAATACATGGAATGAAATCCTTTATTATGTGGCCTCACTTCCCAGCAGAAGTATTGGACACAGAACTTTTCCAGCATGCCCAAGTGCAGCAGTTAACATGAGTTAGGCATGGTTAGCATAACCCTGTGAATGTTAGCAGGCTTTTAATTTCAGTTAGAGTAGAAAGGTTTAAGCAACATTTTGTGTAAATAGAAGCAGAGAAAATATGCTAAATCACTTGTCCCAAACAAGAGCCTGTATCTTGGAATAGTTTTTGTGTGCTCAAGTCAGTAGATAGCCAAACTATGTCAACAACCTGCTGACCATCAAAGTGCAAAAGCACTAAAGAAATATCCAGACCGTGAGCACCACAGCAGTGACAGCAAATCAGAAAATGATAGCACAATCTGAAAAGACTACTCAACAACAAGTTACTCTCTACTTAATTCTAAACTAAGGACACTTAGTTGGAGAATGTTGAGATTAGTCAAGAGTTTCTGGAAAGAAAACTCCAGGGAGAGAAACCTCATGACCTTGCACCACCATCCAGAACCACCAGGGAACCGGGTGGCCTGGAGGTGGCCCAGAGGCCTGCCCAAGATCATGCACAGCCTGACTGGCACTACTCTGTGGAAGTTTGAACTCAGCCAGCAGACGGATGCCACATGGCCAGCTGTTCACCTCCAACCCCCAGCCCCCCACCATATTTC
>NW_020799092.1:52770683-52814249 GCF_003259725.1 Athene cunicularia
TCACTGGGGATCATACCTTGCATAGCTAGGCATGAGGAATTAATTATAGCCTTAATACTCAGGGAAAGTGACAGATTATAACTGATGGGGAGTTGTGTTGGATCACAACTTTCTGAAAGAAAGGGAGGGAACGCTGGCTCCCTTGGCTCCCCTTACACTGTTGGGAAGTAGAGATATGTGCTTTTAAAATGGCAACTGGAATAGGAGTCTCCCCATTGCAGCCCTTCTGTCCAGCAGCATATGCAGATACTTGTTTGCCCCTTTGCTATATGCCAGTACTTTCTCCTTCACACAGACACATTCCCAGTGGCCATAATGTATGTCTCTCTGGGCAATGAAGAGAGCAAGGGCCAGAATCCAAGATAGAAAACTCTGGCTGCTGATATGTGTGACTGGCTTGTTGTGTGTGGCACCAAACCCACATTATTATTCTCCTACCTTCTGTTCTTTTGTGATGTACCTTCTTTCCTGTGAGAGAAACCTCTGCAAATCCAACTCGTTTGTGGCCTTGAAGAAAGAAGCCTGTGGAAATATGTTAACATTAGCATTTCTGTTTTTCTGTCTGTGGTACATTGCCCCTGGTTCTGACCAAAATGATTTTTTTCAGTGTTGAAGAACAAACGGGAACAGATGGGACTGAATATTTTACATCTAAGTTATTAGAACAGTGTATACAAAATTATTTTCTCTTAAAGTATTATAGTAACAGCTATTGATGGAAAAACTCAAGAGAAAAATTACAGTTAAAATCTATCTTTATAAATAAAGCCATAGAAGTGGTCAAATAAGGAAGATATGGTCTTGTCTGGCACTTAGGAAATCTGAGTTTTGTTGAACAGCCTTGCACAAACCATTCTTCACTTCAGATCCGTCTATTAGAAGTATATAATAGTGCTCATTCTTCACTACCTTTTGCCAGTTTCTCTATATGGATAGTAAAGTCTTCCAGGCAGAAGTTATATTATAGTTAGTTATATTTCCAGAACAAAATGATAAGCATATGAGGACCGTCATTTCGGTTAGGACCACTTTTTAAAGTGAACAAGTCTTATCTTACTGCATATGGAACAAAATGAATGAGTAACCCAGACAGTCTTCCCCATATTCCTAATGAGCACTATGGGGGCTTTTTCCCCATCCATGTTATGTAGGAGGTTTGATTGATCAGGGCCAGTTTAGTTGGCAGATCCTCTGGTACTGACTAGCCAGATGGCTTTTGCTAAATGCACATCCCAGTGTTTGAGAGTTCCACCACCCATTGCTCTCAGTGTAGTTTTCAGCAATCCATTGTATCGCTCAATTGTCCCAGAGGCTGATGCATGGTAGGGAATGTGATATATCCACTCAATGCCATGTTGTTTGGCCCAGGTGTCTATGAGGTTGTTTTGGAAATGTGTCCTATTATTTAACTCAATTCTTTCTGGCGTGTCATGCCACCACAAGACTTTCTCCTCAAGGCCTAAAATGGTGTTCTGGGCAGTGTCATGGGACATGGCATAAGTTTCCAACGAACCAGTGGCTGCTTCCACCATTGCAAGCACATAGTGTTTGTCATGATGAGTTTGTGGGACCATGATACAATCAATGTGCCAGGCCTCCCCATATTTATACTTTGACCATCACCCTCCATACCAAATGGGCTTTAACTGTTTGGCTTGCTTGATTGTAGCACGTCTCACATTCATGGATCACCTGTGCAATAACATCCAAGGTTAAGTCCATCCCATCTATATGTTGCATCTCTTCCCTGATGGCCTGAGGAGTCATGGGCCCAGCAAGCCATAAATTGTTCACTCTTATGTTGCCAGTCCAGATCTACTTGAGACACCTTGATCTTGGCAGCTTGATATGCCTGTTGGTTGTTCTGATGTTCTTCAGTGGCCCAGCTCTTGGGTACATGAGCGTCTACATGGCGTACTTTCACAACCGGATTCTCTACTCAAGCAGCAATATCTTGCCATAATTCAGCAGCCCAGATGGGTTTGCCTCTGCACTGCCAGTTACCCTGTTTCCACTGCTGTAACGACCCCCACATCACATTTGCCACCATCCATGAGTCAGTACAGAGGTAGAGCACCGGACATTTTTCTCACTCAGTGACGTCAAGGCCAGCTGGATGGCTTTCACCTCTGAGAACTGACTCAATTCACCTTTTCCTTCAGCAGCTTCAGAAACTCATCATGTGGGGCTCCATACAGCTGCTTTACACCTTCGATGTTTCCCCACAATGCGACAGGACCCATCGGTAAACAGGGCATATGGCTTCTCATTATCTGGTACCTCAGTATACAGTGGGGCCTCTTCAGCACCTGCTACCTCTTCCCCTGGTACCATTACAAAGTCTTTGCCTTCTGTCCAATTTGTACTCAGTTCCAGTATTTCTGGGCATCTGGGGCTCCCTATTCAAGCCCGTTGTGTGATTAATGCGACCCATTCACTCCATGTGGCATCGGTTGCATGGTGTGTGGAGGGGACACTCCCTTTGAGCATCCAGCACAGCACTGGCAGTCAGGGAGCCAGGAGGAGCTGTGCTTCAGTCCCCATCACCTCTGGAGTGGCTCAGACCCCTTCATTTGCTGACAGAATCTCCTGTTCGGTTGGAGTATAGCCATCTTCTGTATGGGAGCAACCGACACTGTCATGGGTTGGTTCTCTGGTTCAGCCTCAGCATCCATCCTTGGGCTTGTAGTGGCTGCAGTTTCTGTTACTTGGTTACCAGGTACAGAGCCTTTCTCTTCCTCTTAAGGGTGCTGAGCAGTGTTTAATAGCACCCAGTAAGCGTCAGCTAGGCCCCAGCATGTTGCAGTGAGCTGTGCCTCTCTGGAATTACCCAGGTGACAACATACTTTTTGCAAATATTCCACTAGTTCTTCCGGAATATGCACCGTTCAGGAGTGAAGTTCCAATACACCAGAGGTGACCAGTCTTCTAGGTACTTGTCCATGCTACTCCACACCCTCAGCCACTTATAAATCTTTACCCTTGGGGTAGGTTTCCAGGTGGTACTCTTAAATAGTTGCTTAACCCTGAACAAAACCTGAACCACACACAGGAACACACTAGCTCCTAACAGCACGGTAACCATGTTTATGTCAACATTCCAAAGATATCTGAACTCCCCAAATTTCTCAAACACAGCTAACTGTAAATAGCCCCAGGACCGATGACAGCACCTGCCATAGATGAGCATCACATCGTACAACATAAACAAAACCTTAACCCACCTCTCATATTTCAAAAGAGGTGATAAGATGTTAAGAAGCCAAGCAATCCACATTTTACCCATTTTGCTGTTATCTCAAACAAAAAATCCTAGCTCAGTGACCCAAGTTGGGCACCAAAAACTGTTGAGCTTTGAACTCAGCTAGCAGCCAGACATCACGCGGCCGGTCGTTCACCTCCACTCCTCCCCCGGTGAAATAGGGGAGGGACAAAAAGAAGAGAATTAGTAGGTTGAATAAAAAAGAATTTACTAAATAAAATAAGATAACAGTAACAATAGTGAATCCAAAAAGAAATGGGTAAAATGCAGCAGTGGCTTACTGAGCGCCGGCGACTGCCCCCCACAGCAACCACACGACTGCCCAGCAGACAGCATGAGCCCAAGCTGGACCGAAAGCTTGCCAGAGAGAGAGCCCGCCCCCCTATATCCCTGGGCATGACATCATATGGTATGAAATACTCCAACGAAAATTAACTCCGTCCTGTTTGAAACCAGGACACTCTCCCACCTAACTTCTCTGTTTGACTGCAGCATCTCTCCTGTGGAACAGGGAAGTTGTACACAAACCCACTACACAAACCTGGCCAAATTCTCTGCTTTACCGCACCATGTTCCTCATGGCACAGGGAAATTGTGTGATTTGTAAAATTGCATACATCTGTCATTGTTAAAAAGACCCGTGGTATTCTAATCCATTTAATCTTCACATTTTCGTTCGGTCTTTGACCATAACACCAAGATAGCAGATGAAAACATTTTGCTCCTAAACTTCAAAACTCATTTATTTTTTAATAATTCTTGGAATATTATGTTAATAGGTGCATATTGCCTTAACTTTGAAAGGCATGTGTGCTCCTATACCACACAAATCTAAAGACCTTGTTATCATATACATGCGTACACACATATATATACACTTATATACACATTGATGAGAACCAGTATTTTCTTTTCCAATTTGCCTAACACTTCATGAAAGCGCACCTCCATTTATGTAAATTTATTACTGCATGAAAGCATTCCTCCAAGTGCAATATAAGCCTCAAAGTAGTGGCACTTATTACTGCATATGCAAATACTCCTATGAATGTTAATGTCATTGAAGATAAGTAGGGGTTTTTTTGTAATTGAAAACAGTGATAAAATATTTATCAGATTAAATAAATTAATATTTTTTTCAAAAATGGTCTTGTGCTATCATAATTCTCTACTGCTTACACAATAGTGGTAGTCAAAATTCCAAGTGAAGGATTGCATTAAAAAAGGGAGAGAAAACTTACTACCCAGTCATG
The DNA here is from genome assembly GCF_003259725.1 of Athene cunicularia. Classification (NCBI taxonomy): domain Eukaryota; kingdom Metazoa; phylum Chordata; class Aves; order Strigiformes; family Strigidae; genus Athene; species Athene cunicularia. The sequence continues at coordinate 52,775,199 of NW_020799092.1, forward strand.
TCTGAAAGTTGTCAATACCTGTTAATTTATACTAAATAGGTGATGGAAGTTTTCCAATTTGCATAATCTTTTTAAAAATCCAGCTGTATCCAACTCAGTCAACCTTTCAGACCAATAAAAAACTAATAAAATATTCAATAAAACCTAATTCCCTCAATTTCAGATAAATAGGTATGTATCTCTATATAGGTCTACCTATGCAGAATGAGCTTGGTTTCCATCAAGTGAAATCAATGCTGCCTTGAAAAAAAACCAAAAAAAAAAAAGTAAAATGGTCTAAGCTATGTCTGTTACTGAACCCAAAAATCCATCCCTGTTTCATTTCAGGTCCAGATGTACACTCCTTTGTAAGGAGTCCTTTGTAACCATCAGCCTTTCCCCAGACCTCGGAGACCTTGCCAAGGTAATTCTGGTGTGGCAGGAAATGGTTCTGAGTTTCTGATTGTACATAGGTATCATTTTAGAGTATACTCAGCTCCAATTTTATCACCTATAACTAAGATGTTTCAATAGTTTTCAATGTTTGTTTTTCTTTTTTCCTGAAGAATTACTTTCAGCACAGTGGGCTGAGATTTCTTCATTGATCAATCAGCATGGATAAGAACCAGGCCACGCTGCTGGAGGGCAACATAACATCGGTTCAGAACACCTCACTGACCTCAGACTAAAAAAAGTTGTTTGGGAGCACAGGATGAAGAGTGTATTCTGAACATGGGGAGCTAGCCTGGAGCACTGCAACATTTCATTAAAACATGTGCTTGGGGGCTTTCTATGTCGCAAATGAAAAGTTTAATTTCCTATCAATTTAAATGTTTCGTGTTGTCCTAAAGTATGTTTCAGTATTTTTAATATAATAAAAACAAATATAAAAATTTCAATTAGATTCTCTTTCCTTACATAATTTTTTGGTTCATCACCTGAACTAAAAATCAGTTATTCATACAAACCTACTTGCAAGTTCATTAAAAATACTGAATTCCATAAAATCCATTATCTTTTGTATAATCCCCAGCTGACTGGCATTATTTTAGGCAGACTAGTTTAAGTCTTTATTTATCAAACTTTGAACAGCTATTCCATTATTTTGACTGGGATCAAAGTTAGGCTGGTGGGACTAAGTTTAATGGAAATAGCAAGGTACACTGAGTAGTGCTGTATTTTTTTTTTTATTAAAGTTTATTTTTGAATTCATTTGATGCTAACATAAATAAAAATAGATTAATATAGCATATTTCTGTGAAATCTAGAATAAAATTGTAGACAACTCAGAAGAATTTGGAATAAGAAGGACAATATATCTATGCAAGATTTGGTAGCCTACCACTAGGACTTTGGTAAAACTGTTACCAAATTTAAGACCTTTCTCAAACTGAGTAGGAAGTTTAGTTATGCTTAATGATTCTATTCATCCAACCTACAATTTAGTGTTTAACAGTTGGATTTAAAGGACTGAGACACATATTCCTGGCTTCCTTTCTAGTTACTCAGCCCAACCAAAAGTTATAGACATATCCTGAGATATGTCACTTCACTTGCTACATGAATTTTCATGTGGGATGCCTCTCTTCCTCAATGCCATATAGGCAGCCTTGAGAGACTAACCCAGTCATCTAATCTAATTCTTGGATAAGATGAAACCTAAGCTAGGAGCTTGTTTTTTCCCTAAACTAATTTATAACTTTAACTATTCAGTTCTAAACAAAAAGAAGTACATTCAGGCTAGCATGTCTAGCATGACGATGGTGTCCAAAATTTGATCAGTTTACATACAATACTATTTGTGCAACATTTTTGAAAATACAGATTCCAAATACAATCTTTTAGTTTCAAGTTTTGCACGTCTTTATGGACAACTGCAGACAATTTTATGCAAATCATCTGTAACATTAGTAAGAATAAACCTGAAAGGCTTTGATTTTTCCACAGAATGTATTTATTTTATATTCCTAGGCCATTCAACGAATATATTTACTAACATGACAGCTGAAGAAAAAAACTCCACACATCCCTTTTTCTAAGAACATAGAACTTCTATATTCATTTGGAGTATCAATGTGGGTGAAAAATCTTTGCATGCTCTCATACATATTTCTTCAATGTTTAAGTATTATTAAATTGTAAATGTAAAATATATTCCTTTCTAGGTCTTTCAAAAAATATAAAAGCTTACTCACTACATCAAGCTACAAATTCTGAATGTATTCATATTGATTTTTACCTCTGAGACATGTTTGAAAATAATGAAAAGAAGTGCAAAACAAATTCAGTGAGGGTATGTGCATTAAAGGCAGTTTATATGTAATACTGCTCTTTCAAAGGGAGTTTCTTACAAACATCCTACTTATACATATTTATTTAATGAAAACTCTGGATTTTTTAAAGGAAAAATTGAAAAATTTAGTTGGCAAAGCAGATTGATTTGCTCTACTGGAAATCAGGGTTCAAAACCCAACCTGGAGTACTGCATTCAGCTCTGGGGCCCCCAACATAAGGACATGGCCCTGTTGGAGTGAGCCCAGAGAAGGGTCACAAAGGTGATCAGGGGACTGGAGCACCTTCCTTATGAGTACAGCCTAGAGAAGAGAAGGCTCCAGGGAGACCTTATAGTGGCTTTTCAGCACTTAAACGAGGCCTACAGAAAAGATGGGGAGGGACTCTATCAGGGAGTGTGGTGACAGGACAAGGAGTAATGGCTTTAAACTGGAAGAAGGTAGATTTAGATTAGACATAAGGAAGAAACTCTTTACTGTGAGGGTGGTGAGGCACTGGAACAGGTTGCCCAGAGAAGCTGTGGCTGCCCCCTCCCTGGCAGCGTTCAAGGCCAGGCTGGACGGGGCTGTGAGCAACCTGGTCTAGTGGAAGGTGTCCCTGCCCATGGCAGGGGCGTTGGAATGAGATGATGTTTACAGTCTCTCCCTTCCAACCCAAACTATTTTATGATTCTGTCATTCCAAAACTGATTTGCCTGTATATGAGACTATTTTTTTAATTTCATGTATGCTTAAAATAAAGTAAAGAGGAGAAGATTTACAACAATGGCTTTTACTTCAAGAGCTATACTCTTGTATGTGTTACACAATCAAATCTTGAGAGCAAGGGGGAGTAACAATACTCCTTACACCAGTCAGTATCTTTGGAGGCTCATTTTCACATTAATGACAAGTAATAACAGGAAGTTTAGAGCTGTGCAATTGCAATCTCACACCAAAGGACTGTGGAGGCAAAGCTGAATGCAGCCAGTAAATACATCTTTCTGTGGGGTAAGTAAAACTGGTCAATATGCACTTATAATCCTGTTACTATAAAAATAATTTTTATATTTAATTCAAATGCTGTTTCAGTTATTTTGTATTTTTCCTTCTTTACTTCTTTTTCTTCTCCTGGCATTTTTTTCCTAAAATTGTTCTGTTTCTATATTTCACCTTGCTTTCATATGACCTCTGCTTCTTTGTGTCTCAAATAAACAAAACAGAAGATCAAAGAAATCAACAAAATTCTTAGTGAAGCTGGTAAAATTAATTTATAAGAGAGAGATTCAGTTCAAATAGCATACAACTGGCAGGATGAGTAGATAAGATTTAACATTGTATGAATTTTCAAACAGGAAACAGGAATTAAGGAGTAAGACATATCAAGCAAATGGATATGTGAAGCATGACTATAGCTAGCACAGACCTTAGGAAGACAATTTTTTTTTGATAACAGAATAAAGGAGACCTGGAAATTCAAAGCCTGCTATGTGGAAAGCATGTTGGATGGAGACTGGTGAGTTAGAAACAAGCACATAGAGGTGTTTCAGGCATCCATACATGTTCTTGTATCCCATTGAAGACAGTAATATCTCTGAATCCCACAACGTGATTACAACAAAAGCAAATTCCCCAACTCCATGACAATTTTTTGTAAATTTACTACTTTAAATTATGACTCAAAATAGTTCACCAAGTACCTTTTATTTTATACAACTTCGACCACCATTTTTCTTAGCTTCTTCTCATAGATGCTTAATATGGTTATTTAGCTTTTCAAATACTTTTAAAAATTTTAATCATTATTTTTATTCTAGTCTAGTTGTTCTTCCCCTTCCGCTCTCCAACTGTTCAGATACTTAACTGTGTTTACTTCATGCTTCCATTCAGGCCAGACTGTGTGAGCCTCTACTCCATCCTTCTGTCACTTCACTGTCAACAGCAGGAATCTCTGCCATTCCTTCCACCTAAGGCTGACTTTTTCTCACTCAGAGTTAAGAGAATGGAGGAAGTAGCTCTGAGAAAATTCTGGAAAATTTTGGCATCACTGTCTTTTTTGGGATGTAGTGCAAAAATGATGGCATGTATAAGGGAAAAAAATGGGGCACAATAACGGAAAATTCCTTATGACAGTGAAAGGGTTTGATTTGAAAAGGTTTCAAAAAGAGATCATGGATGACTTTGAATCAAATTATTTCACAACTTCCTTACTTGAAAAGAAATGTGTTAAATAATTTTCAAAGTACATAGCTTGAGTACCATGAAAAGACAGTAGGAGTCAGCCTACATTCATAAACATGACAATGATTCTTAGGTGCTTCAGTTCTGAACTGCTCAACAATATACTCTAAAGGGAACTGCATACAAGAAAACACAAAACATCCAGCCATTGAGCTACAGTTCTTTTACATTCTTCAGCTGGGTTTTCAAAAACAAATACCAAAGCTCAGTTACTTCCTGCAGTGCATTCTAAAGTTCATGTAAAAATATAAGATCTAATGTCTTATAAGCATATATGAGCTATACTTGTCAAAATTAATTACATCATTACTATTATGTGTCAATATAATTCTTCTGAAAACAACTGTTAAATAAATAAAGCATGCAATCAATTTTTCTTAAACTTAGGTTGCTTAGCATATTTAACTATAAAGCTGATGAGTTATAATGAAGCTGTAGGGCTGGGTTTAGTTCAACAACAATTGCCTGATATGTCTCTTGTATGTGAAATTAGATCTTAATACTGGCTGATAATGAAAAAATGGATCACAATAATAACAGGAAAGTCATTATGATAACATTAATTACTACAATCATCATGTCTGTCAGTATTAAAATCATGCAATGGTATTAAAGTGCTACCATATTAAGATCAGCTTTATTCTCTTGTAAAAGTCTTTGTAACATGAAATTTAAAGCGGCGAAAAGAAAGGAATGGTGAAAGAGCATGTCTCATACACAGAAAATGTTTTTCAACTAACAACAGGTTGCTGGAGATGGAAAAGTGACTGATTTTCTGAACATTTTAATACGCTACAAAAGAAAATGTAAGAGAGAAACTCTTCCAAGCTGCAGTTGTCTTGTCCAGAGTCTCTGAGCTGCTCAAACTAATTTAAGTCTCATTATGCAACATATTTGTTTAGAAAATAAGAGTACTAAGACGCTCTTTAAACTAATTGCTTTTACAGAGCACAGAAATTTTCTCTGAGTAACATGAGGAAGCTTTATGAGGTAAATCAGACTGAGGCAGCAACAGAGGAAAAAAAAATCTAGTCACAAGTAATGTCAAAGGGAACTGATTGAAGTGGTAAACATGATCTAAACTACTCCAGATAGAAATGTTGCAGCACTACCTGAATTTCTAGAACAGGATAAACAGAGAACAGGTAACTTGACTCTCACTGTAGCTTTTGAGCTAAACTACGTGTTAAATAGGTCTCTAAAAAGTCAATGTCATTTCAAGCAAATCTATAGACAGCACAGAAACAAGTAGGAGTCCAATCGGGAACTAAAATTTCTTCCTTTTTTTGGGATGCTGGTGCCATCTTAGAGTCAGTATCAGAATTCTTTCTAATGCTGGACCCTTCATTTTGTAGGCAATTGAATTAACACTTTCCTTAAGTTTATTAGAGCCATATTGGTATGGGTCTTTTTCCCTTCAATACTAACCAATGGAACTGAGTGCAAAGCAGAGAGCATACTGTGCCCTTCCTGGGGCTCCTTAAATACAGCTGTAATGTGGAACTCCACCAGTAAGGCACAGGTGAGCCCTTGTTGAGTATATTTAAACAAGGTTGGGGTTTTTTTCCACAACATGAACCAGTGACCATTATATACTTGCAGTGCAATACTGAATTTAACTTTGAGCATGTAAATGTAGCATAATTACCTTTTATTCATTATAAAAACCAGCTACATAATATATGAATAACATATATATTTTTGCTTGTTTCACATAGGTTAACTATAACAAAAGTAAATTGGTTGTAAAATACTACTACAAATTAGGAAGCTGTGAAGTTCTTTTCTTTAAATCTCAAAGAAACAGAAGATACTGCTTTTTTATTGCAATAAACAAGGACACAGTGCTGCTGTAAGATCTTTTGTTCTGAAATTATTCTAGTCCTTTATTGCTTTTAGTTAAACTCAGTGTTAAGTGCAATTTAAATATATGATGTTCCATTGTACTTTCATTATAGTATGCAAATATAAATAAAATTACCACAAATTGGTGAACAATTAATGAAATTTGTTTCAGGAACATTTCATCACTAAATGCTGTTTTCCTGCCAAACTAGACATGAAGTATTTAACTCTAAATGACACCACCTGCTCCTACCTATAAGTGAAATGAAAAAGCTGCCAAGGAGCATGTTGGGAATTAACTTGCAGCCTTCCCTTTAATCAGGCATTCCTCCATAACATTGGAAGCCAGCAATCTCACGGAATGAAAAATACCACTGTAGTATATGTCTGCAATTCAATTTTGAACCCTCACTTTGATGTCTGACTTAACACATTTTTTCTTTAGTATTTTTCTTTAGCTGCCAGGTGGGTCACCAACTACTCGAAGAAAAGACATACTAGATAAATGCCGACACCCCATTCTGGCAAGAGCAGTACAGTTAAACAAACCTTTACAAATTAAGTCTTCTCTGATTTTAGCTGGATTTAATTTCAAAACTTTCACTTTTACAAAAAAGACTGCAAGGACATCAATAAAGAAGAAAGACATTTTAAGATTTAAAAAATCATACAGTTCAAAAACCACATAGGAACTTGCTCATACAAACGACTCTGCTTTGCACAGCAAAAGTAGCTCTGGGACACAATGTGTAAGGTTGGTTTTGGTGGACACCTTTACTATCCTTGTGCTTGGATGTTCCCTTTTCCCCTAACAAAGTGCTAATAAAAAAAATCCAATACACTGTCATACATTTTGTTCTATGTCCTTAATATCACATCTGATAATCAGTCAGACTAAGATTTATCATCACATATAGAACTACCTTAGCATAAGGAAAAGTCATCCTACAAGCATTTTGCATGATAGAAAATAGCAAGATAACAATCCTTTCACCTTATGATTACTGGCAAGAAAGGCCATAGAAATATTTTGCAACAAGCCTTCAAAGTCTGTTTGTATGTGGCTCTCCTTGCTGAAGTGGCTACAAATACTTTAACAGCTATAACAAAGTCATTTGCACTGCTAAAGTTCCATCTAAACATCTCCAACAAGTTTAGCAGGTGTGCTACATGCTTAAACAGCATGCATTTTAGGTTTTATGCCCAGTATTTGTTCATGTACACAGTGTATGTCTGATAAACTCATAGCCCTTTGTCATAAACATCATGCTGTTCTTCACCGAAGTGAAAGGAAAGAAGGGCAAAAAGTATCACCCACTGAGGGATTAGAAGAACAGGAATACAACCTTCCTCTTTTCCTCAAGCAAAACAGTCTCCCCTGCAAAGGTCGGGTTTCCTCCCTACACGTGCTGTGTGATCTGCTAGCTCAGCACCGTCTCCTGATAAAACACTTCCTATAGTCAACAGCTGTTTTTCCCAAGAGAATTAGTACTAGACAAAGAGTCTGAAACCTCACCATTTAGATGCTGTGTGATCTTAAATATGTGAACATTTCCATAGTTAGACAGACTGCTCAGCCGGGTCTAGCAATTTTTTTTTTTTTTTTTTTGTGTTTGGTTTTTTTTTTTTTCTGTTGTGTGACCAAAACTAATAAAAGACCAAATTCTGGATATCTCAGTGCTTATTCAGAAAACGTCATTCATAATAAAGTAATAGAAAAAGAGGTTTTTTTTTTTTTTTTTTTTTTATGCATACGCAGGAACTCATAAATATGACTTTAGCGCAATGCATACGACTCTCCCAGCAGAAGTCACAATACAAACTCACTCACCTAAAGTCCTTCCAAAAGGTACAGAAGAGACTTAGGTTTCTAGACTGTGATTCCCAAGGGCCAGCATGCTGAGCACAGAAAGTCTAAATCACAAGCAGGAAAAGGAAAAGAAGGTATAGTGGGAGTTCTGCCTTCTGCATAAAATAGGGCATCCATTCCTAAGACCCCATGCCTGAATTCCTGTTTTAAAAGGTCAGTTTTAACCTGCTTCCCATACTTTAATGCCAACTTTAACTCTCCTGACTGTGCAGAGGTCCAGATTTAACAGGAGGGACAGGCAGCCCGCGCCTTTGCCAGGAGTAGCTCGTAGCTCAGCAATTTAGACATTCACAGGATGTGGAAGTGAAGTATTTGAATATACTTGGGCTGAAGACTACCTTGAAACCATTTATAAGTGTTATCCTGAGTTAGACATGCTCTGAGCATTTAGAATATCAAGAAAAACAGAAATTCTTGAAGCCCTAGATGATGGGAGCACAGCTCTATGTGTCCAAGAAAGCTTTTGCATGAAAAAACAGGCTCCAGTAGTGTCTTAGTCATCCAAGCAGTTCAAAAGAGGAGTCTTAAATCTTCCTTCTCCACTCTTATGGCGTCTATCTAAACACATTGAATATCTGGTGGTGGACAGAAAATACCCTCAGGAAAAGCCTAATGTTTACCACTGTGTCATACAAACTGTAAATTCTTTCAGCATTCAGCTTGTCAAGGGGATGGATGCTGTTATAAACAAATAAGAACCGAAGTGTTACCAAAATTGTAGAACATTTGGGATTAGGAATAATTCAGGAATTTGTACCAGTAAAGACATTTTATCATTACATAGAAGCTACATGGTCTTTCGAGATGGTTCATATGCACTGACTAGATCTCTTTCTTAACAGTCACTGACAAAGCATTCCAGTTCTGGTGTATTACATAGAGCTCATCTACACTAGCGCAACACAAAAAGGCTTAGGGAAGTCAGATACTGAAATCACAGAAAAATGGTATTAGGTTTGAAGAGGTGGGGGAGTTGAAACTGATATCTCATAATTCAGGGTCAGGCATTTCTTATTTTTAACCTACGGTCTGAAATTCTACTTTATGTCATGGAAAAGATTAATAGTTCCTTCAGGGGGTACCTAAAAATTGTTTACTGTTCTCATCACTTTGCCACAGTTAATACTCACAGAACATAATATATTACCTAGCACTCTAGAATTATTGCTTTGCAGCAATTTTGTAGTGCTTACTTCAGAAGAAAACATGATACATGCCACATAGAGGATGAATGATGACAATGACAAATAAAAGATATATTAGTGGTATTTTGAATTAGGAAAAGTTCCAGTCTACTCTGTTTTATCCTGCACTTGTCAATAATATATTAAGTAATTGTTACTTATAAGTATAGAAGGTATTTAAATAGACTCCTCTACATACTTTAAAGCATTTCAATATTTTAAGTACACTTATGCTGAAGACATATGAAAAATGGACGTATAGACCCATTAACTAACCTTCTAAAGGTCAAATAGAAAATCTATAACAGACCAGGACACAGTGCAGTTTTTCCATCTTTTATTTTGGAGCTTTCTTTCATTTAACTTTACTGTTTGTTACTCGTCTCATTTTCCCATTTCCTACCTTTCAGTTTAGAATTTACTTTTCTCTGAAAGCAATTATAAAAAGATTCAGTTATATGAAATGATTGCAAACAGCTTCACAACTTAGAAATTCAAATGCTGAAGTTGTTCCCCCAGTGAATTTCACATATTTAGAAGTACCTCAAACACTTAAGGCTAAAATTCTGTTTAAAAGAGATGAAGTCTTTTAACTCTCTAAACTCTTTTTTTAAAAGAGCAGTCAGAAAGCAGCCAAAATTCAATGTCTTACCTAATTTGAATCTTCATCAACATTATATGGCATACTTTGTGCAAAATAACACTTCATGGAAAGAATTCATGTTGAAATTAAGAAAAGCAATTAATCATCCCCTGTATGAAATGTTCTGCAGTCACTGTCATATGCAATTTTATCAGCTGTACTAAAGCCAAAGTACATTCTGAATTTCACACTTCAGGACAGGAAACAGAGAACCTGTATGGCTGTCTGCATTACAATGAGCTGCATTCTGATCCTTTTTGTTCCAGTAGAGGTTTTAAAACTAATACATTAATATAATCCAATCATTCCTGATTATCAGTTTCTTAATTTATTGCAGTTTTAAACATGTGTGTTGATGAAGTGCTGGAAGAGGATTTTCTGATGGCAGGCATAATCAGATTTCCTACCTTTCTGATACCTTTGGCTTACAGGCTCAGTGTCCATTAGGAACAATATCTAGAAACTGCAAATAAGTAGGGTAAGGTATTTTCAGACTTGACAGAAAAATCCTTATAATGCCAGACAATCTACAGGCTGTGTTAACCAATATGATGAGACCACCGTTTACATATCTTCCATTTTATGTGTGTTATAAAAGAACAGGCCTAAATAACATTTGAACAATTAAAACCACACAGGAAAGTATAGCTAAAGCACGTGTTCAGATGTTATGTTAAGACCAATTTTTTGTTAAGTAGAACAGTTCATTGTTTTTTGGGTTTTTTTTTTCTGAAAGACATATAGAGACCTATGAACAGAAATGACAGCCTTTTAAAATATCTATTGATTCATGAGCTTAAATGAAACATCAGCATCTAAGGTAATTGTAATGCTATGAGTATATTAAGTTCATTAATTCACAGTTAGTAAGCTCTAGTAGAAAGATGTGCTTGAAAACTGGGAGCTTAAAATTTACAGGAAAATTATTGATTTTTAGGGACTAAAGACTTAATTTAGGGACATAATATTCAGACACAAAAGGAGTCAAAGATTAACTTCGTTCAAGTCTTTTACACAAACTTAAAGTACTACACTGCGTGTCCTAAAGGACTATGGAAAACATACTACCCAGCCAAGAGAAGGCGGCAAAATACCTCTGAAACAGAGGTCATGGAGGTAAGAGTGGAAGGACATACTGCTTTGACAGCACTGAAAGGAGATTTTGACGAGAGCTGTGATAAGATAGGAAGGCAGGAGAGACACAACAACCGGGACAGTTCTCCCAGGACTGTAATTACATCAAGGACCTCAAAGTCACTTGGGACTGGGGAATATGAAATGTCTTTGAACTTGTCATTTCCTAAAGTTTGTATTTTGTGTTGTGCCTTCTAGTTCTGTAGTACAAATTTCTACCTGCCTGTTTCACGCAGGGAATTGCACTGTATATGAAGAAGGAAATTTATTTCTCCAGAGATGCACAATCCATATGCATGTTTTTCACAGAGCCAACTTTAACCAATTATCTTATTATGAACTAAGACTCTTTTTGAAGTAGGAAGACTTTTTGAAGTGGGAAGATATGCATATCTAGACTGCATTCACAGTGAGAGGTTTTTTTCCCAAAAATATTGTTGGTCCTTGTTAACTACTTTGCTGTTGCTTTCCTAGTAGAGACACTGCAATCACTGGTCCTTACAAAACACTAAAGACACTGCAAGAATGTGGGCACTGTGGACACTTGGAAGTCCCAGGTTTTACAGTGGCAGAGCAGATCAGGAGACTGGACTCGGAGAAGACCATGACTTCTTTCTAGCCCATTTGCCACAGTTTTTGTCAACAGAAGACAGGGTAGGAGGACTGAGGATGATGTACATGTAGGTCTCATCCAAACATCCTGTTGGGATGTGGCTGGGCACACACCCAACCCTATGATCTGGAAATAGCTGGCATCCCACATTCATTAAGTGACTGCCAGCATTCAGCCCTTCTGTTGTCTAAACCTGTCCAGATTATTTCTGTCTCCCATGGTACTTAAAATGCCAGTGGCATCAGGACTGAGGCTATGTTGGTGCTAATTCTAGTGAGCTGCTTCCGAACTATTGACAAAATGAAACTGAAAACAACTAGAAAAATATTAATAAAACATTTCAATAGAACCTAATAAAGGTAGGTGAACAAGAAGCATGACAACAGATAAAATTCAGTTTCGACACAGGCAGAATATTTCCCATTGGAAGGAACAATGTGAACTACTTATATATATAGTGTCTATTTCTAACAACTGTAATTACTCACAGAAAAGACAATACGATCGTAATGTAATAAAAAACTAAAAATATTGGCCTGCTGAACTCAGTACTGACAAGGACATAGGCGCAAGCAAGCCTATATGTCCTCAGAGAATAGTTTAAGTCACTGTGCTAAGAAATAAAATGGTTTTTAATGTACTAGGTGAATGTATTTGATTTCAAAACCACTATACAGCAACAAGTACAAAAAAGAGACAATTGTACAGGTCTATATCTATACCACAACAGCATCTGTCCTTAGCCCAAGTATTAGCTAATCTATGTTGAAATGTTACTGGTGTAGAGTATAACTCCATTATGAAAGGGTGAATCCTGCCTTATTTAGAATGGTGTCATCTCCTGTCTGGTCTCCTTACCAAGTAGCCACCATTTCTGTTTAAGTGTAACGATATTATGAAAGACTTCAAAAGGGCCTATAGATTTCCAGAAAATAGCATAGTGATAATCTACTGGGATATCTGTGGTTTTATTCAGTAATTCAAGTTAAAATGAAGACAGATACATAATGACACACATTGCTGAGAATGAAAAATTGCTCATAGGATTAACAAAATCATCTGTCAATTGTAAAGAAGAAAAAAAAAACAAACCACAATACAAGAAGACAAGAAACCAGTAGCGTATCTTTTTTCATATTGCCTTCAAAATCTATTTCCTTTGTCACAGCTACTTCTGACTATGTTTTAAAAAAACATCTGCATGTCCTAAGCAAAACATTCTGAATACACATTACATGTTTTGGACATACTTTTAATCAAATCTTATCTAAGCACCTTTTTTTACCTTCTGACTGTCTGAAGTAAAGAAATGTTAAAGGATCTTTTTCACATATAGTGTTTTCAATTGGCTGTAATTTTTTCCATTTTTTAATGGAGAAAAAAATATTAGTAAAGTTCATAGGGCACTTTCCAAATCCAACCTACTAGACTCCCAAATCCCCAGTGAAATTATACAGCTTCTGTGGATTGTAGAGCAATACATCTTTCATCTAAGAAATGCAAGCTTGCCAAATGTGCAGTCATAAAATGTGAAGATGTGTAGAGTTTCTGTGCACTACCATAAATTATCGATAAATTTCATAATTTAATTCTAGACTTGTGACTCTGTTTATGAATTTTTTCAAACTTTATTTTCCTTTTAATCTCTTTGATCCAGGCAGTATTTGATTATTTAATACTCTTCAATACAGCTAACTAGTACTCATTCAGGAAAAAAATATTTCCTCTACATATTTCCCGTGAGCTATATTATAGGAGCATAAGATGTCATGTCACTGTAATTGCTATTAAAACATAGAGTTTGGTTTTAGTTACCTATCAAGTAGAGTGCACTCTAATAGAGAACAATTACAGTAGAAACAACAATAACAACAAAGGTTTAGTAACTTAAGCACGACTTCTCACTCAATATTGCAGGAGCATCTATGTGCAGTGTTTTCCTGAAGCCTTATAAATATAAGCAAAGAATCCTCAGTTGTGCCTAGACAATGTCACTATGGCAGAAAAATGTATTCCACTGTGTTCAGCAGCGTGCATTTTAAGAAAGAATTTGAGATAAGCAAATTTCCAGTTTCAGAGATTTGAATTTTGTCGGATGTGTATACAAGTTCAGTGCTTCCCTGAAACTTAACTAAATAAATGAGTCTACGGAATCTAATTCCAGAGTGGAAATCTCACAAGGATACATAGCTTTTCAAAGCTGTAAGAGTTAGCTTCTTGTAGTACAGCCATAAAAGCTGAGAACTGCCTCTCAAGCAGGATGTTTTAGAAGTTCTGGTACTAGTTAGAACTGAGACTGTGAATCAGAAAATGTAAAAAAAAAAAAAAAGCATGAATGCATCTCAACTTTTTGGACTAAACAGAAGATTCCTTGCAATTTTATTTTGCATCCGGGGCAAGTTTCACGTAGTTTCTGTTCTCACCATATTGGTATATACTTACAGAATGAAATTTCAGTTTTGGAATAAATTCTGACACACAACCTTGAGTTTGTAGATCTATTATACATTAATAATAGTGGTTAATAAATATTTTTCATTTATTCAACAGTCTAAAAGACAAATCTCTTTTTATCTTGGTGATCTCTAACTCTCATGTAATGCAAAGAGGATTCTATATTGATGAGAACATGAATGAGAGTATATGCCCAATACTCATGATTCAGATTCTGAAAATCAATTCTTATATATTTTATAACATAGTGCTTTGTATTTGCCTTCTGGCTTTTGATCTGTATTTCCATCTCCTTCACTGTAATTAGGAGTTCTATTGCTTTCCTCCTGATAAATTTTCTTGCAATTCTGTGTATCCCCTCTTATTTGTCAGTATCTCTCTAGTAATATATAGAATGAAGTAAAGAAAATAGTACAGAAGCAATATATGCTAGATTCTATGATGTTGCATAGTCATTTAGCCTTAAAATGAAAATTAATCTATGGTCATAAATTGTATACTATATTCAACTAAAACTTCAGACCTATTTTATCAGATTCACTTCTAATTCTTTTCCTATAACTTCTATTTGACATATTTCTCTCTAACAATGTACATTTACTCAATGGTTATATATCCTCTTCTGCTTCCATTCTAAAACTGAGTTTAATTTCTTTATTTTCTGACTATTCTTCATCTACCTTTGCAATTTGTCTTTGGTGTTGCAGCTTTGAGGAATAAAGTATCATCTGCAGTGTAATTGACATACTGTCATACAATTAATGAAGAAAACAATAGTAGTTTGTGGGTTTGGGCTTTTTATTTCAAGTCGTTTTCTTTGAAGACTTGTTACCTTTTAGAAATGCAATAAATAAATAGGAGATAGCATTAAAACTTTGATAAAATTATGTATTTAGTACTTGTCCTCTTAATATATGTATAATAAATACTATTTCCTTCCTTCTTCAGTGAATCTGAACATGAATCAACATCTGTCATAAACAAAACTTAGCAGAACACTTCCACAGTGAACATTAACAGAGTTGCATTTGTGGACAGATAACAGAAGTAACACACTCCCAACTGACACTTTAGATTACCATTATCTCTATATAAGCACATTTGAATTATTTGCAAATGAAACTGAATTCATGGCAATTTTTCCCTCTGAATTTCTGTTTAATCCTTTACCATTCACTTAGTAGTTTTATGTGGATTCTACATAGTACAGTGGTATTAGTGACACAGACCACTTCAATGAATCTTTATAAATTCTATATAACTATGGACTATTTCCACTTTTAAACTGCAGTGAGTTCTCAGGATGTCCCTGTTACTATATTCAGGTACAGGTCTCAGTTCCCATGTCCATGGAAACAAATTAAATGAAAATGTTTAAATTAATTAACATGTATTAATTTTAATGTGTAACATTGTACATTGCCCATGTTTAATAGTTATTATCTGTGAATCATATTTCTTTATGGAATTTCCCTTTATGACACTGATACTTGTTTACATTTGTTGATATAATTCATTATTTTCTGCCCTCTAATACTTTGAGGTAACGATCAAAAATCGACAGGAAAAAATATCTGGAACATGAGAAATTGTGTCACAGTGGGATTCATTGACTCAGCAATGTAAGAGAGTGGGAGCACAGTATTCTTAATAGCTTTTCTGCATTTCTGAACTTCACTCTCCCTATATATTTACTTAGGAATTAACCTGACCAGACTTAGAAACATGTGAATGGGCCATATGATGATTCACATCTCATTTGAACAATGAAATCCAGGATCACAACTCATCAGATACTAAAGCTTGTCTCATAGGTATGAAAAGTTGTAGATTTTGCTCGAAAATCTGAAGAAATGTTTGCATTTATTGTAAAAATTTTAAGAAATATGAACAGCATAGGAGTAGATAGCATCCCAGAGTGTGGGAAATAGATATGCAGAAAATTATTCATTAAGGGATGTCTGAACCAACCTGTTTTTCGCATGCACAGGGAAAAAATAATAGTGAATTCCTTGGTTTGTGCTAGGGGTAGAGATGATGGCAAT
Source organism: Athene cunicularia (assembly GCF_003259725.1). NCBI lineage: Eukaryota > Metazoa > Chordata > Aves > Strigiformes > Strigidae > Athene > Athene cunicularia. Next base: position 52,791,477 of record NW_020799092.1, read on the forward strand.
TTCATGAATCACATGATTACAAAAATCAACTCTGACTATACCAAAAATAACACTGATGGATTCAAAATATTAACTCAAGACCATTAGTAAATTTTTGTGTGAAGACTAAAGTTAATGAATTATACACTAATTAGCCACCAATGCAAAGTGACATAAATTTTGTTCAAAAAAAGCACTTTTTTCACTGAGAATATCTTGGACAACTTGCATCTTGGGGAAATAATATTGCCAACCTTGGACAGAATTTTCCTTTAAAATGTATGCAATTTTCTCTTCTAGTCATGAGCAGAACTATCATCATCAGACTAAAACATCTATGATCAGGTCAGATGGGATGTAGAAGAGTTTCACTGAACTGAAATGTTTAAGGCAACTTGAATTTTTAATTTCCTTATCTGTCCTCAGAATAAGTAGATATTTATTTTAAATTTCTTTTACTTTTTGGTAGACTAATATTGATGAGCAAATGAAAGCAGAACAATGTGAAAACCAAAAACTAAAGAACATGAAGGGTAAATATTGGCTTTATGCTATCATCATCATGCTCTAGAAGGATGTAAGAGAGGAAGTGCCCACATATTTTGAACACCACAGTGCTGAGACAAGAAAAGGAGTAACAAAGAGGGGACAATGATCCAGGCTACAACATAAGAAAGAATTACAGGTAGCCTAGATTAGCATATTATTCTATATTTAAAGAAATGTGCCTTATGTCAATCTCCAGTGAATGACTAAATATAGCCTAGATTAAAGAATATCCTTCCTCGACAATGAGACTAAAAAAAAAAAAATACTAAAAGGCAAGATGGAAAATATCTTGGCAATGACCCCCAGCACTTTTTGGAATACAAAATTCAGGCCTTCAGTATTTTATTTTGTGGTAAATGAGTTTAATTATTTACTGACATAGACTCTTGACTCCATATGAAATTACTTTGCCTATAATAAATCCCAAGCTATTGGTAACATTTGAATAGGAATGTTCTGGGTTGCTTTGTATTCTTCAGTAATATGGAGTGAAAAGTATAAAATTTCTTTGATATGTCATATTAGTTGTCTTAATAAGTCCCTACCTGCAAAGAGTAGATGATTGATTTGCTCCCTTCCACGTTTATGAGAAGTATTTGCAGGACCTACAATGTGGAGTTCAGTAAAAGCACCAGGATTACAACACCGGTTAGACACCTGACACTTTCAAGATGTGTGTACATGGCTGCACATCATCTTGAATTGTACTATCCTCCTGGCATCTGCAGCTAATTCAGGTTCTTGGCTTGTTTCATCAGTATCTATAAAAAGTATCCTTACTGATGTGGTCGTTGAGAATATCCTAACTTGGATGGATATACCAGGATCAAATCCTCACAGAGAACACATGCTATAAGAAGCACACGGGTTTTAAACATATTTTGTTTTCATTTCAGATAAAGCCTACAGTCCCAGGTGCATTTACCTCACTCTGGTGGCATTTTAGGTCACCTGTAAAAAAACTGGAGAGAAGCTGTTTCTTAGCAGACAGGCTCCTGCCAGCAGGGTATTGATCATAGCTCCAGTCAAGCATCTGCCATGCCTGGGGAACTATTTTATGCGGTTCATGTATGTCCTTGTAATTGTCACTGAGATAATAGGAAGAATTCAACGTGAAGCTATCTCAGTCCTCTTTCAAGAACTACATCTGATTCAGGCTGACATCAATTTGTCATTGAAAGTGATGACAAAACTGCCATGTCACCATCCATAGGTATCCATCAACAGGCTTCTCTAAATTGGCTGAGTAACTTTAGGGCAGAATGTAAATCCTGCATCTCAGGAACCATAAAACTCTTGAGAAGATTATTGACAGATGCAACACTGAAGAAAACCACCATCATTTTGTATCTGAAACAGATCTTTACTAAGACTCTTTCAGGGTTTCCCTTTTTCTTAAGAATAAGGAAATCGCCGAGAATAAATAAACCTCTTCCCCTGAAGTTTAATAAAATCTCTTCTAACAAACCTAAATTAAAAACAACATTCACACCTTAAAAGGCTTTCACGAAAACAAAGATTATGTTAAATGTTGTGAGATAAATGTATAGCTGGGTTGCTACCATACATAATTTTGGCTATTCCATCTAGGCACTCATTGAAATATACTCAGCTCTTTTGACCCCTATTTCATTTCCTCAGTAAAGCCTCTCAAGCTCTACTTTGCTCAAGAAAAGTTGTTATAAGCTTCAATATGATGAAGGTCTGGAGGACTGGGCCATTGCTAGATGAACAGAACTTAAAACATGCAGAACACAGCAGTAAGATCCATTCTGAAAGGGGACTTTTAACTAAAAGCATTCATTTCAAGGAGCTGGAACATTTGATTGTGGCTGACATACAGAAAACAAATTGTGATTTTTTTTTCTTTGATGCATTAAGACTAAGCTTGAATGAACATTCTCAGTGTGTGCAGTGCAATCAAGATTACACTGCCACATACACAAGTAAGAAACCTAATGTTTCCATTACTATGTTGATAAATTGATCCAGTTTTAGATCTTAATACCAGCGCTCAGACTTAAAACTTTAGTTTTCTTGAAAACAAAATAATTTTAATAAGACTTCTTCTGAACTTTTTACTTTTCAAGAAAAGTTGCTGGATCTGACCATAAAATTATACTGCATTAAATCCTGGAAGAATCAGATGACAGACTTTAAAACATTCAAAAGAAGCACAGTTACTAGATATTTAACTATATTCCCACTGATTATTTTAACAGAAGCACCTATTCCATATGTAATATTTGTTTTCTAAAATGCAAACAACCCTCCTTGTGCTATTCTTAGGCAGTATAAATTGTTCTATTTCAGTTAAATTTCGAGTAATACTATGCTCATTCAACTAGTATGATATTCAGCAGAGTCTTCCATTTGTCTGGCTCTCCAGTATGCTGTACTGCAATGATGTGTATTCAAAGGATTTTCATAAATGCAGGTGAAACTGGGCAATTCACATAAAGGGGCTGATGGAAAGGGAATCTTGCTCTATATTACTCAGTCTGTCTCAAAAGTGCTGACTAGTTGCAATATTGAATACACATAGCAATCTCTTCCTGGGGAGAGAAAGCAAATAAGGTGTATTGATACTCTGAAAGGTTTTGTGACATAAAGCCTGTTCAGACACCTTGAAGATCATGTTCACACTGGGAATGCTTTCAGTCTTCAAGAAACCAGTTACTCCAGTACAGATATTGTTCCTCTCAAAATCAACAAATGCATATGTTTTTATATTAGTAAAGTTATACTGCAGTAAATGTCTTTCAAAACTACTGGCTTTTACCTTAAAGGTTATGCTCACCTGTTTGTTTGATATCCTTATAAGAATAGTTCAACGGAGTCAGCACAGGATAGCTGAAATCCCAATATACAAGGGTGGTGACCTTTCATTACTTGCAAACATAAGGCAAACTCTATCAAATATTCAACAAATTCTCTTACAATAGCACCTGTGTTCTAAGCCCAAGAGGGAATTTGAGAGCAAGCAGATGGATGAAGTACTCATATCAAAATACAGACCCAAGAGAGATCAGTGCAGAAACTCCAACTGAGATTTTATTTACTGTTCACTCAGTGAGATGCACGGAGAATAAGAAATTGAAAATACGGATATGATGGGTATTATACAGGAAAACACCTAACAAAATGCAATATGCGATGTACTCAATTCCACTTCTGTGCATGCTTATAATGTACTGAGGTATCCGCAACCTCAGCTTTCTTAAAATACTCTGCCTATTAAGGAAGGCTTATACATTGGTTTCATCATCAGACCTCCTCTTTGAAAATGTCTCCTTTGCCACAATACAAGGTAGCATTGATACAGTTACATCTGCACCAAATAGCATCTTCATACTCTTTTGGACTCCTGGCATTCAAAACCATTCTAAATTGAGAGGACTAAGAAACTTCCTCTAAGGTTCCTTTTGAAGTTCCTGATTTTTACTGGGGACCTTCTGAATTAAAATGGGTATGGTTGCTTTTTGGTAGAATATTTATAGCCTTTTATCAAGACAGAATTAAGAAAAATCAACCTTTTAAAATATTTTGTTTTACTGAAAAACCTCCTCTGCCTTTGCACTTCTAGTCGAGCTCTGGATAGCTCTTATGTGGTAAACGGATGTCTCAGGATTTTTTCACAGACAGATGAAGAACACTGTGAATCCAGCAGTCACTGACACTAAAAACAGCTTCATCAAACGATATCAATCACAGCTTGTGCATGCAGATATTAACATTCAGGTTTTGTCCTCAGACTTTAAATACATAAAAAAGATGTACTTTGTGCTAAGGAAAAATAACCCCAAACTTTACAGATAATAATTATACTTCAGTCCGTGTCTGCTAATCAATGTCTTCAAAGACCAAGGGAAGACGAAAAAGATTTTATAAGAAACCTCATTCAAGTAAAAAGAAGTTTGGAAACATAAATTTCAAAACATTACAATGTCAGCTCCAATGTGCTTTGATTTTCTTATATCAATTTTAAAAATCACTGCATTTTCTCCTGAAGCATTATGGGCAAACTTAGTTTAAGAACTTTAAGCTTAAGAGACTACATGTGTTCCTGGCCTAACTCCAGTGAATATGATGAAACTTGTAACAGGAAAAATTTTTACATGATAAATTTTTGCTATTACATTGCTCTAGATACTCCTTAGAAAATATTTTGATAAACTAGGATGCTTCTCCTATCTGAGCATAAAAGAGAAATTGAAGCCTTGTGGTAAAAACTTCATAATAATTTATATAGTGCATATAAATAAATACTTAAAACAGAATCAAGAAGATCATGTTCTGTCTATTTTGTTCACTTAATGTGATGAAGACCCTCTCTGAATTGGCAATTCTTAATTAACAGCTCATTACCGAAGATATTTTCTACTTTGAGAACCCTCACTAAAGACAGTGGAAACACCTGAGATAAATTCAACACTTCTCCCATGGATTAATACTCATGGGGAAAAAAAAAAAAAGTACTTTCTCACAACAGCTCAAACTTTTTCTGATAAATCTTGCTGATAAAACTCGATTAACATTAACATAGCATAAAGTGAAATACATTTAAAATATTTGGGGCTGATAAACACTCTTCAGTACTTTTGTAACTTGTAACAGATCTTTCAGTTATTAGCAGAGATGCACTCAAGAAAGCAGAAGATTAAGAGAAGAATAAAACCAGCACAGCACACACTTACATTCTTGAGCTGTTTCACTTGAAGTGCAAATTTTGTAATTTCTGCTTTTCTTAGAACTCCTCAAACACTAAACCAAAAAAAAAAAAAAAAAAAAAAAAAAGAAAAAAGATAAATGCACAGATAGATTCGATTTCCTACTGAAGAGCAAACGTAAAGGTTAGTGTCATTGCAGCTGCAGTACAGATGTTTTTTCTTATACTAGTTCACTGCATACTAAACAGATACTCAAAATGTTTGAAAGCACAGTAAGCAAACAACTGAGTCTAAAAGCCCACTGCATTTATCAAATAGACACATTCAGAATATCTGGATGCCTACCAGATTTTACAAGATTAAGAAACAATAAAGCTATACTCAGGAAAACACTGAAAATAATTATTTTGAAATTACACTTAATTACATATTCACATTCTTACTATGATTAATAAAAAAGGTAACCTGGAAGTTGCCTTTTCTCTGATGGAAACCACTGGGGAGGAAAAATTGAATCACTTGGGTATACTAATAAAAGGATTTCCTAGACTGTGCAGAACAAAATGAAAAAGGGATCCTACCTTTAAAAATATGCAACACTTGTATTTACTACTAGGTCAGAAAGAAAAGAACTTACAATGAAATTCACATTAGAATGAACAGATTTAACTTTTGTGAATAGTAATGATGAGCTAGGACTGTGGTATCTCCTTCCTCCAGTTAGCATGAATGCTTCCTAAATAGAAGTGAAATGTTTGCAATTTTAGTGGCCTATCATTTGGACAACTGTTAGGCATTGCATCAGACTTACTCAGTTACAGACATTTAACAGGGTATGATACTGTGACACAAAGGCAGCACATGGAGGCATCCAAAAGTGCAGTGGGGTGCCACATGTTCTTTTGACTTCTCATGACTTTTTAAAGCTTTTAAAGTACAATGACATCAGGTTATAAGCATTCACTTACAACAAAAACCTGATCCAAAGACCACTGGGCCAACTGTGCCTGTCAGAAAGAACCCACTATGGAACCACAGGTTACTCAAAATTTCTCATTCAAAACTCAGCACATACAACATGACAGAACCTCAGCAACAAAATGTGTACAAGAGCATCTACAACATCACACATGGTAGCTCAGGCATGACCATTAGTTATCTTACAACGCTTTTCAACATTTAACATGTTGAAACCTTTCTTGAACTTTACAATGTTCAGAAGCAATCATATCATACTAAATGTAAATTATGTCTCTTGGAGGAAATAATATTCTTTCTCAATAAATTAGTGGATCGTTAGTTATTGCTGTGAATGGTTTTGTTTTTTCTTAATGCTACCTTGGTATAATTTTTTCAGGTAATACTTATAATTACTGTGTTTTTGAACTGTCTTCTGATGTATTCTTCCCTCTTTTGCCAGAGAAATTATGCATCTTATGCACATGGATTATCTTAAAATATTTAGAGTTTTTTAGCCACTGAAGTAAGGAAGCTTTAATTTCTTTTGGGATTCTAACTCTCACAAGGAGTTACAACTCCAGAGAAGGTTGAATGGGGATAATTTTTTACCAGGGAAATTAATGACCATCTCATTCTTGAACCATGCTGACATTTTGCTGGTGCTTTGATGGAAGACATATTGCTTTTTGCTACTTCTTATTCTTAAAGGCTTTGCACAACTGTCATGGCTTAACCTCAGCCTGTAACTAAGCACCATGTAGCTGTTCATTCCTCCTTCTTTCTCCCAGTGGGACAGAGAAGAGAACCAAAAAAAGTAAAACTCATGGGATGATATAAGAACAGCTTAACAACTAAAATAAAATAAAATATAATAACAATAAAATATTATAATTATAATGAAAAGGAATATAACAGAGAGAGAAATAAAACTCAAGAAGAGACAAGTGATGCACAATGTAATAGCTCACCACCCACTGACCAATGCCCAAGCAGCAATCCTTCCCTCCCATCCAACTCTCCCCAGTTTATATACTAGGCATGATATACTCTGGTATGGAATATCTTTTGGTTAGTTCAGATCAGATGACCTTGACATGCTCCTTCCCAGCTTCTTGTGCACCTGCTTGCTGGCAGAGCATGGGAAAATGAAAAAAACCTTAATTAGGATAAGCACTGAACAACAACTCAAACATCTGTGTGTTATCAGCATTATTCTCACACTAAAACATAACCACAGCACTGTACCAGCTACCAGGAAGAAAATTAACTCTATCCCAACCTAAACCAGGACAACTAACAGCTTTTCACTTGCAGACAGCATTTGGGGCACAGGAGAGCCTGAAGATTATTATCGCATCCCTGTTCTGTATTATGTAAATGATTGCTATAAAACTCTCAGTGCTTCTGCTGTCTTAAGAATACAGCTTTGAGCCCGCTGAGCAGGGCAGAAGACTTTTCCATGTGTATAAATTTATAAGGAAAATAAAAATGTAACATTTGTCAGGTAAACTTGTAAATCATTCTCTGTTCTGAAATGTTTATTTTGAGCCATATCGGCAAAATACAGAAGAATCTAAGGACAAGGAGCCAGCCTAATAGAAATTAAAAACCTTGAGCAAAAGGGAGCGTGTAGCCACTCTCCCAAGAGCAGATTAGGAATCAAACATTGACACTTTTAACACCTCTTACACCCAGCATCAAGGCAGATCGAACCTACCTCAACCCTATACTAAACAGAATTTATTTCCCTCTCTGTTCTACCACAGTTATACTCACGGTTGCCCTGGACAAGTCTGAAACAGATTCATACATGCTCTACACATCTGCACAAGATGGTTATCTAATACCAGAGAGACTCCTGAACTACCACAGACTATGAATGAAGCACCCTGTACAGCAAAATGAAAAGTCCCTAATCAACACTGACTTCCCTGTACAGGCAGAAAATGGCCTTCAAATGTACCCAAGGTCATGGATGATGCTGTAGAGGCCTTTCTGTCAGAAACATCTTTCCAAAACCTGTACCCTGGCAGATCTCAGGTGCACTCATGATATATATGTCATCTGATAATAATACATGTAGCCTTTTAGTCCTATTACTACCATTCATCCGGTATAAATAACTAGGAAGTACATTCTGGGAAATAATTGTGTCATAAAAAGAGAAAGAATATCTGCAATTGTTCTTTTTCCAATCTCTGAATTATTTTTTATCAGGACTTTTACATTCTATCTACATATTTCCCTTTCACATTTCTGTTCAAACAATACTTTTCTTTTCTTGAACATAGAGCATACTTAACAGCTAGGAACAGGGAAAAAAAATGAGATTCACAGCATGACATGATAACTAAACTCACTCACTTCAGGTATGTGAATTGCACAGTCTTTCTAAAATACAGAGGAAAACTAGAAATCCTTCCTGCAAGTGCAGTAAGGCTCTATAAACACCAATTGTCATTTTGCAAATATTGGTATGACTTTAATTGCTAATAAAGTGTCACAGAAAAAGCTGGAACTTGAATCTACAGGATTTTATTGAAAAGTATTATTTTTTGTGAGAAATGTGGTAGACAGTAACTTATTCATAAATTAAGGAGGCAACACATTATAAGAAAAAGCATTTTTGTGATTTCAACAGAGTCCTAGCATGAATAGAAAGTTTTAAGCAGTTTTCACTGTTTACTAAAACACTTGACCCTGTTTCCTTACTTGTGTATAACTGCAGTGTATGTAGTTTTCTCTTTGCTCTGGTATTTTTACTTGTTCTTACTAATTTTAAAAATTTACACGAATACAATTTACCTATAAGCCACTTGAGCATTCTAACATGATTCAAGAGTAGTGTTAGCATTAACATTATTTTGAAGTCCTATGAAGAAGTTGATTTATATAGATGATCCTTCACATACTCAGACTCAAAACAATTAAAGAATTTCTTTACATTATCCCTTATTTACAAAAATAAATCTTCAAACAGAGAAGACTTTCATTCATCATATAAGTTATTATTTAAAGGCAGAAATAAGCTACAAAAGTGATAGCATTAAAAACTAAATGGTATGTTTATTTCTTTTATTATTTCACTTTTTTAGAATAATTAAGGAGACTTTAAACAAAGCATATATAATAATTCAGTCAAGATTCTCAAAAGGCCCTTTCTCCTCCCTAAAGATCCAAGAAAATACAAAGCAGCACAATAAATACATTTCATCCTCGCTGCTATTATGAGTTGCATGGATTACTTGGATTGAAGGCACCTACAATGAGCAATCATTTCCTCTCTATGTCCGAAACACAAGTGAAACCTGTAAGTTATCTGAGATGTTCAATTTCTAAACATGCACATAAAATTACGTCACTTTAAACTACTATTCAATGTTTTCCCTCTCTCTATTCAGCTTAATATATCTCTTACCAGCAATAACAGAATTAAAATCATTTGGAGAGATTACATGAAGTAAATTAATTGAAAATTTTCCTGACATTTCACCTCTGTCTATGGTTTTGAGAGAACTGCATTACAAGAAAAACATATAAGCAGAGGTCAGTTGGGGTAGAGATAGACTTATGCAGAAGCTCAAGCAGCTTCTGAAAAATTAGTCCTTGACAATGTGATCAGGACTTTCTGTATGGGGTTAGCACTTCATGTGTCTACCTGTATAGATAAGCTGTGGGCTGACTAGATACTCCAATCATTCAGATCATGCAACTAACTCTTGGAGAGCAGCACATATACTATTTTGTGTGTATGTTTAAGGTTATTTTTCTGCAGAAGACCTGGGGAGAAGGAATCTGAAGCTCACCTGAATATAATACCAAGGTACAGCCAAGGTATAGTCGACCTGACTATAATGTTGAATGCATTTGCAGTTGCTGTTGTCTCTCATTAGTAAATGCAAGTTGCAGGTGTTTGAAATAGCTTGTCTTGAATTCTATGTCCACATGCTTTTAAAGCCTGTCATGTTTGCATATATTGCTAGGGAAGAAACGGAAGGAAAATTCAATGCTTGGAAGTGATTTATATAATTATGAAAGAACATCTACAGAATATACATGAAGTCCAGCATTGACCATGATATAGTAGTAAGTTATCAATTAGAATATTCTGTTCCCTTTCAATTTTGCTCACTAACTAATTTCAACATAATTATATTTATTGTGAATTCCTAATAAGAGGTAGTTTTCTGGTTAAATGTAGGACTGGATTTAGTCTGACAAAATCCATATGAGGTCACAGCATCTCCAAGTTTCAAAGTCATATGAGGGTAAGAAAGCTTTCCTGTTCCAAAACATTAGTGTGAACCTACATCTTCCTTTGGGAAGTCATGGTGAAGAAGATAATGCCCTATGAGTATTTATAATAAATTCTTAAATATATAATTAATTGTTTTTCTTTCGAATTGAGGTTACTTTATAAATGCAGACATAATAAGTCTAGTGTTCCCTGGAATTTTAGAAAGTTACAACCAGAAAAGATCATTTGAAGAGCTTCAGTTAAAATGTTAACACAGATGTCTGTACTCTCCAATTATTGCTTGAACTCTGGCAAATGTTGCTTTTGTAGTTTAAAAAAAGGAATCCACTGAAAGTTTTGACTTTATTTTTATACAGAAAGAATAAAACTCAATCCAAGAAGATTTAAGAATCTTAAGAAAGACAAGCCTGATGCTCTTATCACCTTGAACTAATTTGACATTTATCTAAAGTTTTCTCAATATACCTAGAGGAACAGTATTTTTACTAATAATTAATATATTTAATACTAATAATTAATATGTCTATGGGAACAGTATTTGAAATTTTTTTTTAATCTTTTGTTTTTAATAATGGGTTTTCTTACTGTTGCTTTAGCTGACAATAAAAGATCATTGCATTATACCTGGACTGCTGTGTATTTGCAAATGTCCCCCTAAAACACAGTAAGAAGAGAAATAAAAAGGTTTGTTCTTCAATTTAGTAGTAGTCACACAAAGATAAGCCCATACACTTGTTGTTTCATAAATGCCTGTAAATAGACCTTTTTTAACACATTCATCACTTCAATCTTGCTTTCTATTTTAGGAGGAGAGGAACACAGTGCATTCTCTTCCATAACTATCTTACATACCTTTTCTTTGCCTCTTGTATTATCTCTGCTCATTGGACAAGAGTATCAATAACCCAGTAAAGGAGTATAATAATTAGGGGATGGTATAAAATGGCAAACAGAAGCTGGGGATACTCCACTTGTGCTACTGCTAGGATACAAGTTTCTCATGCAGCGTAACATCATCATTCTTCCTGGCACTGCAACAACTGATTGTTTCTCTTTAGCCACTAGATTAACTGATTTGTTCAAATATTATCAATTAACTTTATGTCATCCTCCATCACTTATCTTTCCCTCATGTATTTAACCATTTTTTCTTCTTGTCTGTGCCTTGCTTTTCAGGTGCCCAGTAGTACTTAACACTCTTTCTATGATGTTATCTATTTTTTTCCCTCTGACATCTTCTGCTCACATTTCTTTTTCCTGTCTTGGAATTTCCACTTCAAAAATGAACCCACATAGTACAAAGGACCTGAAAACAGAATACAAGCTTTATTTTTATAGGTAGACTTTACAAAAATAGAACTATTATAAAAGTTGAGATAGCCAAACCATGTAATTGCAAGGCACTGTATTTGCATATTTCATTCTCCTATACACTCTGCATAAACTTACACTGTCACAAGTAAAATCAGACTGTCAGATGTCCCTTTTTTGTCTGAGAAATGTCCAATGACTATATCTAGTGCTGTACAAATGAAAGCAATTAAAAAGACAGGATTTCTGCCTTGAAGATTATACAGTGCGGAACAGAAGAGAACAGAAATGAAAGCAAGATGAGGGAAAAGAGAAGGGAAAACAAGCATTAAGCATACAGGGAAAATATGAGACACATTTTAGTGGCAGCTGAATAGTACTGATAGTACTTTGCAACGAGAACAAATGGGGGAGTAAATAAGACCGAGCTGGAAGTCTGGACTGGAAAGAGAGAGAAGGAAGTGGATTTTGCAGAAGAAATTGATTACGCTCTAAGTGTTTTATAAGTATGGACTATAAAGTTTAAAAAAGATTTTCTACAATAACATAACTCCCAGCTGAGCCAATTTTCTGAATTCATGAAGGACATTCCTGTCAGTTTGACTGTGCTGGTCTTCATAAAAGCTTTTTTCATCAAAGCATCCCCCTCTTTACTGCCCCCCCTACCACAAACCATGACCACTAAAAAACCGCTAGCACTATTTCAAAGAAGTAAATGGCATGGATGGATTAATATATTAATTCAAGTTATGCTCGCCTTTTACTGAGATGTAACTTTGAACATAATAAATTCTGTTTAAAGAACCAAAGGCTTTCATATTCTATATTTTGCGTACTTTTTGATTATTTATTTTCTTTCTAAACTCTGGAATGTTTATAGACATAGCTGATGGCATGCCAAAAGCAGAGAACAAAACTAAGATCGTATCCAGCCTACTCCTCTAATAAATTTTCAACCTAAAACAAAGAAGAAATCTATTTTCCATTGCCTACTGCAAGCATTTGTGCCATAACTTTCTTTACTTCAATTGACAGATCCATAAAAAGAAAAAAAAAAAAAAAAAAAAAAAAAAAAAAAAAAAAAAAAAAGTGAAGAAATATTTTTTGAGACTGGCTGCAGGCAAAAGCTGAATTACAGCAGTCTGTCTAGTGAATGCTACTGGGAGTGTTCACAAGACTAAAATTCAACAGGTCTGAATGATTTACTTTTCTTCTTCCGTGACATGATCATATTTATTTCAAGGAATTCACTGTTAATAAAGTGCAAGTGTATCATATAAAACCAAAACAAATTGAAAAAGCTACCGGCCAGCACAAACCCAAAATTGAACTACAGGGGCATGAATTTTGCATTTCTATCATGGAAAGTTATTTTTTCTGATAATGAACTTCAAAGAATTTCTCAATAACTTTTTCACTTAGCAATTCTTTCAGTTTTTATTTGGTTCATTTAATTACATCATACTGTGTTCAGCTCATTACATTCATTCATTGGTAACCTGGGTTGCATTAGACAAAGAATTACCAACATGTCAAGGGAGGTGATCCTTTTCCTCTACTCAGCACTGGAGTGCTGGGCCCACTCCTGAGTACAAGAGAGATATGGACATAGTGGAGAGTCCAATGAAGGGCAATGAGGATGATTAAGAGACTGGAGCATCTCTCCTATGACGAAAGACTAAGAGAGCTGGAACTGTTTCATGTGGAGAGGAGAAGGGTCAGGGGAGGATCTCATCAATGTATGTAAACATCTGAAGGGAGGGTGCAAAGAGGACAGGCTTTTTTCAGCAGTGCCCAGTGACGGGACCAGAGAAAATGGGCACAAACTGAAACACAGGAGGTTCTCACTGAACATCAGGAAGCACTTTTTCACTGTTAGGGTGAATAAGGACTGGCACAGGTTGATCAGAAGATTGTAGAGTCTCCATGCTTGGAGATATTCAGCAGTCCTAAATTGTCAATTACCTAAATTGTCAGTTATCTAAATTGTAACTGATTCATGAATCCTTTGTCTTTTCGTACTTCTTAGCATAGCAACAGAAACTCACAGATATTCTGGTTTTACTAGTTGTGACTGTTACATTCCACAAAGTATAAAAAATTCCATTTAAGACATCACTGTGTTTTGGCAGTCTGAGAAATTGAGTGTTAGAACTTGCTACATGGTACAAATTAGTGCAGTAAGGTGGGCCACAATTTAGTTACACTTTCTGTCTTGGTTTTGTTTTGCTCGGGCTTTCCAAGTCGTCAGATTCACAGAACAAGATGTTTTGCATATATAGACCCATGACAGATAAAACTGCACATCAGCATGTGCAGAAATATGCCCCAATGTCCTGAATTTGGCTGGGATGGAGCTAACTTTCTTCCTAGTAGCTGGTGCAGTGCTGTGTTTTAAGATTTAGGATGAGAATAATGTTGATAACACACGGATGTTTTTAGCTGTTACTAAGTAATGTTTATAATAAGTCAAGGAATTTTCAGCTTTTCATGTCCTGCCAGTGAGAAGGCTGAAGGGGCACAAGAAGGTGGGAGGGGACACAGCCAGGACAGCTGGCTCAAACTGGCCAAAGGGATATTCTATACCATAAAATGTCATGCCCAGTATATAAACTGGTGGGGAAAGCTGGCCAGGGGCTGCTGCTCGGGAACTGAGCATTGGTCAGTGGGTGGGGAGCAAATGTATTGTGCGCTACTTATTTTGTACAATCTAATTCTTTTATTGCTATTATTATAATTATTATTGTTATTATTATTATTGGCATTATTATTATTTTCTTATTTTTCTGTCCTATTAAACTTTATATCTCTATTTTACTTTTTTCTTTCTGAATGTCTCCTCATCCTGCTGGGGTAGGGGGGGTGAGCAAGCAGCTGTGTGGTGCTTAGGTGCTGGCTGGGGTTAAACTTCAATACCCAGTTACACCAAACTGTATGACAGAAGAGGGTTTATGGCATCTGAGGCTGCAAGGGAATATGATATGTCACAAGACATATTCTCCAGCTTCAGTGCATCATTGCTGCCTTCTTTCTATTCAGTCCTGTTGTAGTCCTCCGCTGAAAATTACAGTTAGGTCCTACAGTGGGAGAAAGAGTATGTATCTCTTACCTTAGTTGCCTTTAGAAATCAGGAAGACCTTAAAATCCTCATTTTGTTTTGTTGTACTGTAGTAGTACTTTCTCCCATTAGACATTATTCAAGCTGATTGTAAATTCCACTGTCATCCTTCTAAATACAAAGTTGCAATATAGCCATAAATATCTGCTGTTTGCATGGAATACCTTGCCGCTGGTCAGATTACAAAAAATACAGTTATGGTCTCATGGCTTCCCATTCTGCTATAGTTCTTCCTGCACTAATCAGTTATTTACTTTGCTACTGGACACTGAAGGGTCACATAAAATTAGTACCATGCTTTGAAGTAGGTCTTCAGCCACTGCAGCTTATGCAGAATTGGTCATGGTCTCATGCAGTCACAGCTAGACTTCTGCCAGCCCTGTTTTCTCCCTCATCAAGAGCCCAATGCAAAGGACCCTTCCACACCCTTTGATGTGAAATCACTGCATCAGTATTGCTTACATGCCAAAAGAAGGAGAGTTGAAGGCTTGGCTTAAATATCAATTGGTCACAACTGTTATCTGTTTATTTGAGCAATCTTAATTAAGTAATTAATATTGTCCACAACCTGTATACTCATCTTTCTCATCATATTTAAAACAAGCACAGGGTGCATTAGCTTCTCCCACAGTCAACTGAAAACAGGTGAATAACTGCACATGAAAGTGCTCTGACAGAGGAAACAAATTTGAGAAGCACAAGGTTGAACGCTAGATTATCAGGTTCATCTTAAATAAACAGTTAAACTGTGTTTAAAATTAAATGCAAAATGTACAGAACATTTCTGGGTTTATTATGCTTTGTTAATTTAAAATAAATACATTAATACAATAAATTTAATATATAATGGGAGTGCAACCTTCTCATTCATATTTCAGATGTAGCATATGAAAATCTCGGGTAAAATGGGAAAACCCTGTATTTTCATTTGAATTACAAGAATTTCCTCCAGAATATTTATAAGAAACCTTTCTGCATAGTCTTAACTTAAATGATAGAGGTCTTTAATGTACATGGAACATGTATGTTAAACTTGACTATGCAAGAGAAAATCATAAAACTCCCCAGGAAAGGGTCTGAGGGTGGCAGTCAATGACAAGTTAACACTGTAATACTTGCAAACCAGCAAATCTCATTCTTGTCTGTTTTGAAACTGGAATTGTGTGTAACTCACAGAAGCCAGTAATTTTTCTCTATGCAGCACTCATGAGGCTTCCCCTGGAGAAGTGTGCACAGGTGCATGTGATACTAAGAAGCAAATCAGTCGGGAAGGAAGTATAGAACAGGTGATCACAAACCATAATTTCTTCAGGACTTATGAAAAAGTCTTGAAGGAACTGTGTTTGCTTAATTTAGGAAAAAAAAAAAGAAATCTGAGGGAAATATAGCAACTGTCTTTCAGTAAGTAAAATCTCACACAAAAACTAACTGTTCTCCATCTCCAGAAGAGGAAGGAAATCAGATGACTGCAACAAAGAAGATCTTGATTTGTGAAGAAAAGCTAACTATAAAAATAATGAAGGTCTTGAAAAGAGAAGGAAATTGTTAGATCTCCTTCACAGAACAGGTAAGACAGGTGTTCAAGAAGGTCTGGGTATACTTGATCCTGTCTCCATGCAGGCAGTGGCCTAGGTTGTCACTGAGCTTTCAAACATCCCTGCATTTCTGTGCTTCTTTGATATCACAGATTCAAAGCAGAAATATACACCTACATTTCAACTCTCTAAAGAGAGCTACATATTGGTTGGGAAGAAAAAAAAAAGGAACTTATCAGAAATAAAATGTTATAAATGGCAACACAAACAGTAACTTCAGTTCAAAGAAGTAATAAACTTTGACTCACAAATATATATATTTTGCAGTATGTAATTTTATGTGTATTTTCTAAAAGAACATATTATCCTTGAGTAGTTTGGTTTGAAAAGAAAGAAAAATAAAAATTTATAGAGCAAACAAACATTTGTATAGGGTATTTACAAAAATAGCAAATGAACTGTTTTGCCTGAGAAACTCACTATGAAATCAAAACTGAAACACTACCACTCCAAGACTATTAAAGAACTTGCTGTGAAATCCTCCGTAAATGAACCATACCCATGATACAGTGAGTATTTGCCCATCTATAATCCCAGAAGGATTGTAATTCAGGACACATGGAGAAATCAGTTGTGCTGTATGTGTTAAATAGTCTTTTCGGTGCTTTTCAAACCACTCTTCATTCACATTGTCCTATAACTTTGAATCACCTGAATAGGGACTTGCTGGGGATAACATTTCCACAATTAATTTCTTGTTTGGGTATAATAGCATGAATAGCATGAAACTCTCACTGAACATAATTAGCTCCTTTACACTACGAATCCTAACCTTTTTGGATGAAAATACTGGCTTGCCAGATGGTGAGAAACAGCATGATACCTCAACCAACTGGGAAATCTGAGTTCAGGTTCACAGGCCATGGGACAGCAATGGCTGTATATGAAGGAAAGGATAGAGGAAGCCCCCAAGAGTAGGGAGTGAAGACTGCCAGTTAGTTGGCTTTTGCTAGACAAAACACACAGTTCTTGCCTCTCTCACAGTAAAGTTATAACAACATGAGGAATGCATTTGGGTAGGAGACAAAAGCAAAGGCATCCAGTAAAAGAAGATGGTCAGGTTGAACTGTACTCAGATCACAGAGGTGGTCTTACTCTTGTCTTTTTTCTTTTCCTCACTCTTGCTTCCCTCGCTTCGCTATCCCTGTCCTCTGCCCAGTCTACCTCTCTGGTGTTACTATGGACAATCAAGAGAAGAATCACTACATGAAGAACTGTTCACCTAGATGTAAAAAAACCAAAACAAAACACAAAATAATTGAAAAACACAGAAAATTTCTGCTAGATTAAACTGTCAGAGATCAACAGAAGATAATGTATAACATTGCATATTTGCTAATTTACAATTTTGTACTATGCTTTTTAAACAAAGGAAAAACTTTCTGTGAGCTACTTCACTGTTGTGCAGTCTTGTATATGAAGTTCTGTGCAGTGCTTAAGGGAAGGCAGATTTAACTGAGGCAGGTAGGAGAATAAAACTATAACTGAAGATCATTATTCGTCCTGCAAATTAAACTCCTGGCCAAAGCAGGACACTGATTTTAAGATGTCTTAATGGGATTTTGCAGCCAGAAATTAGAAAGTCTAAATCAGGAGAGCTGAGTCAAGTTGAAACTTTCTCTGAAAATCCTTCTACCAATATTTTCTGTTTCTGTAAGTTGCATGTTATTTTTTTAAGGCAGGTTAAGAATAAAACTGCTTCTTTAAGAAAGGTAAGACAGCTCCATGAGGGAATGGAGAGGCTGGCTGCTTCCAACGGGCAGGCAAGCTGTAAGCCAAGAAAGGCAGCACTGTGGGTGGGGGGGTCCTGGTGAGGGTGCTCTGTGCCAGCAACCGCAGTCAGGGAACTGGTAAACCCAGAAATATAAAAGCCAGCGTAAGACCTACATATGCCACCTCATTTAAACATAACTTTAATCACAGATGGAAACCAGAAAACATATTGTTCCAAATCATTGCGATCCTTTAAAACAACTAGAAAAAGAGATCTCAAATGGTTTCTTTTTATCAGTATAATCTAAAAAAATAAGTTCAGAAGAACATGTGGTGCAATGAGCTGTCAAAATTTGGAACAGAAAGTCAGCATGGCTCCTGACCTAATTCTGGTGTTCCCTACAAGATTATGAAGTCCAGGTCTGCACTTCAGTCCACACAGATGCTCCTTTGCACCCTTGCCTATGGGTCTACTGCCCACCACTACAGTGGTGGAGCACTTGTCATAAACCTGGACAAAATCATGGCCTTACTATGTCTGTCTGTGAAGGGCTTATTACACCTGTAGTGCTATAATCATAAGAACAAAAACAACAATTAAAATATGATTTTGGACAAGGCCAATCTTCTTTTTATCTATAATAAAACTCCAAAACCCTTGCTAGAGCATTACATTTTGCTAGTAGACAGCAGTATTTTATGTTTTCCACACAGTGACACCATTTAACTCACTTCCACATTTAATCCTTTCTCTTTCCCTACTATTCTGTATTCTATCACTGAAAATTATTTTTCTCTAGAAAACCTGTGGTGAAGAAGAATGTAAATTCTGCAGCAGCAGTAGCAGCAGCAAATAAATTAAAACATGGGAAGTTTTATGAATTAAATATGAAACTGGCTAACACAATCAGTTCTGTACTATGTACATTATTTATTTTATTAAATTAATTTGAGGAATTAGCTCAGTTTCCAGGGTGCTAAGGTTTTCATATCAAAGGCATAGTAGGGCACTGCAAAAGAAATGGAAGAGAAGCTAATAGCTTTGGAGCTAAGAAGAGTGCATTTTGGGATCTGGCAAAGGAGACTGCTTGGAATTTTGGGATACACACACTGGAAATTTTGGCTGCTTTGATAAGCAGGATGATATCTTACAGTGTTGACATTTAATCTGTGAGCATTGGGCTACAAAACTAACACCTCAGAGAAGAGGAGGAGCAATTCACACTTTCTCATGTCATGATTCCAGTCTTTCTGTGAACCAAGACATCACTCCAGTGGTCACAGCATTTCCATTTTGAAATCTCCTGTTGATGTATTATCCCCAAGGGATACTGTAACAGATGGCTGTTCAACAAACATGCAGTCTTCCAACCCATACGCCTTTATTCTTACTTCAGAAACCAGTAAGGGAAAGTGTAAAAAATTACTGTCAGTCCTACACCAGCAAGGGTTGTAAAATTTTGCTCCTAAATTAATACAAATTACCTTCAAATTATATTTAAAAGCATTCTACTTGGTATATACTCACCGCATTTTCAAGATTATCTTGCAGCTGATATTTTTCAGTTCTTTGGAGACTGGCTGTTTCTGAAAAAGCTACTTATACAATTAATCTGCTGACTGTCTATCCATCCTCCTCCCCCAAACATAAACTTTTCAAAATGTAATATATAGAAAATATGAAAGTCCCATTTCCTTTTAAATAATTGTTGCTAATATGTTGTCCATATTTCTTATGAGGACTAATGGGACTATCACAGCATTTCTCCTTCCAAACAGAGAGGTCAGCTTCTTTAAGCAATATTCAAGGAATTGTAATCAGGGTAAGAGCTTTCCCAGCAGGAAACAGTCTGGCATAGAAATATTTGAAAAAAAGTCTGCTGTGGGGAACAGAAGCTAAGGAATATGTGGCTGCAAGTTAGTATATTTATAATGTGTCATACATATGAATGTACTTATTTCTAAAGAATAAGGATCATTTTCAGTGACCATAGCATGCAGAGTATTTGAACACTCTTCAGAGGAATGCATCAATGGCATTAAGTTTTCTGGGATTCTGAATAGCTGTTTATGGAGCTTTGGAAAATTTTATCCAAATATATGATAAAGAAGTATAATTCTTTTATGATCAGTTAGAAGAAGAGGACAATGATTTTTACAGCACATAGTACAGCAATGACATAAACGAACATTGCTCAATCTGACAATTAAAAGTGGGTGGATAAAATGAAAGAGTTAGCTGTAAAATGCTTGTAAAGCATGAGAACAGCATCTCACTAAAACTATTTCAGATTGTCTTCAAAACATGACATGAAAGCTGTCTGAAAAATCACAGACAAACTGTATAATTGAATGGCAGCATGTCCCAGTAGAGGAGGGTGCTAATGGAACCAGGAGAGGCTTCTGTAGGATGGTCCTCTCACTTCTGCTGCTGGGAATTTTGCTGAAATTTTTGTGCAGAACAGAGGACCTCTGCCTTGTACAAATACTGACTGCCATTCTATCTACATTTACAATCCTTCGTTTGTAATAATGGCATCTGTAATTGCTTGTTTGTATATAATTTATGTATTTATAATTATTCTTTAATAAATAATAACAATAATTATTCAGCAAAAATAAATCATGGCCCAGATTAGAACATTCCTCCAAATTAACAGCTAAGATTCTAACCAAGGAGGAGCCTGTCAGCTGACTGCTGAGAAAATGGAAAATTATCAAACCTGAGATCAAAGGACATCTGATCTTTTAAAAGGTCTGCCCTTCAAAGAGAAAAGGGGAAGCTGTCAGCCACAACTGGAAGGCACAGGCTGAAAAAAGCTTCTGCATACAGTGGAGAATGGAGAGCACTTAAAAATTACTGAGAAATCCTAAGCACAGTTAGGGCAGAATTCATGTATGTCTCCATATTTTGGCTGCTGTGGTGCTAATAGTTAAAAACTGACAAATTGTTACTAAAAAAATCCTAGTTAGTTAAGAAGCTGCTGCTTCTGTGTCCCCAAACTACTATCAATCCCATGCCAAATTACAGGGGTGAACTCAAGGGACTGAAAGATAATTTTGAATCTATGTCTCAGTTGGGAGATCTGGGCACTTTCCAACCTACTATTTCAAGGCAAGCCTAGGACAGGCAAAAGCCCATTCTTACAGCCATGGGTATGTAGACCTCGAGGAAACTTTAAGACTTCCCACACTGGATGATAAAAAGACCAGGAGAACTGGGATGACCCAAATTCCATCTCCAATCTCAAGTCACAGCCTGAAGAGTCATCTAAAAGCCTGAAGAGTCTACTGCTTTGTGCTTTACTGATTATAAAGAATTTCCAAGTGTGGTCACTACTTATAAAAGATGGCAGAGGCCTTGAACCAAAGTTTTGTGATCGAACTACATATTGGTGTTAGAATTCATGCTTAATATCAATTACTATCAGTTTTATAAAGCGTGGAAGTGTAGACTTTATAAAAGATTCCAAAAAAATGCTGGTTTTGTTAGGCTGAGCATAAAATAACATAATTTGATTAGGAGTCAGAACAGACAAGGCAAAGATTTTGCCAGAGTGAAAAGAGATCCCAAGGCAGAAAAGAAAGCATAGCAGTACAGAGGAAGAAACAAAATCAAACACTAGAGCTCTGTGAAAAGCGGAGATAGCTAAAGCTCAGCAGCAGGCAGCTTGCAAAAAGAGCAGAGATGGTACAGAGTTTTGCACTGAAAGATGAGGAGCTCTGACTTGGCAAGGGGAAAAAACACAGATGAGTGGAGATCAGGAGTATTCATACCATATGATGTAGGCTTAAGTTATTATTTTGTAGGATCTGTTACAGCAGTGGTTTAACAAGACTCAGGATAAGATATTTGTTCTTGACCTTTGACGTCTGCAATTATAGAAAAGGTTAACCATGACTGAGCCTGCAAACAATATTAACAATGAGTTCAGTAAAGTTTTGCAAGGGCAGAGAGTTCAGAGCCCCGCAGAATCTAGGCAAATGGGCCAAATACAAGAAAATGTGATTCCAGTCTCAAAAATGCATCGCATTTCTTCTGAAAAGAAGAAATATATACTTCCTGAGAATAACCAGGAAAGTGGTAATATAGAAAGGAATCCAGAATTTGTTTCTGTTAGCAAATTATATTGATTGCCTGAAATGCAACAATACCAATACAATTTTGCAATTTTCCGTGTACATAAATATCCACCTTTGCAGCACTTAACAGGGAGGGATCTTCCCTACTTAGCTTTAGCATAAGCACTGCTAGAAAACTGGCTGCAGGTGTAAACAGCTTGCCAGTGGAAAGGCTGACAGTGCCACAGAGATTGGGATTCCTCTCATTTCATGGGAGCGTTCTAACCTATATTAGTCACTGAGTGTTCTGTATTGTTCATGGCACTTCTGGAGGATGATTCACCCATCCCTCTAAAATCCCTGTTCGATGGGATGAATCACCTTCTAGAGATGTCATAGCTGAAAAGTGGATCCTAGATAACTAGTTGCACTTAGTGCTGAACCTCTAAATAGCCAAATAATGTAATGTAGCCAAAGCAGAAGCCTAAGACACCTATAAATTATAAAAGATGAATCAGGATATAATTAATTTCCTTTGGAAAATGGGGAGGGGAGGGG
>NW_020799092.1:52814299-52819877 GCF_003259725.1 Athene cunicularia
AGGAGAGGAGAGGAGAGGAGAGGAGAGGAGAGGAGAGGAGAGGAGAGAGGCAATCTCTATTTCCCTGAAAAACAGAGACATACATATCTATATTTGAATCTGGACACATATTGAATTTCAGCAGTAATGTGCTTTATGATAGATGACTAAGTAAACTAAACGCTCAGGTTCTTAACAGCATAAATTGCATGCAGGCTTACTTTCCTGAAGGACTTGATTGATTTTTTTTTTAAATATCAGTATATCATTATAAGTATTCAAAAGACTTTCAAACTCACAGTCTATGATATCACACCTTCCTTACGTCTGTAAATTTTATACAGTAAGAGTGCTAGCAGTCAGATTAGATTAGTGTACGAAATTTCACTGTATGACAAAAGCATCATACAACATTCCCAGTTGGCAGGAACCCACGAGGATCACTGAGTCCAACTCCTGACTCCACATAGGACAACCTCAAAGTTAAACCATGTAACTAAGAGCATTGTCCAAACACTTCTTGAACACCAACAGGCTGGGGACATGATCACTTTCTCTGGGAGAGTGTTCCAGTGCTTGACCACAATCCTAGTGAAGAACTTTCCTAATACCTAATCTGAACTTCACCTGATGCAGCTTTAAGTCATTCCCTCACATCTTATCACTGAACATCAGAGAGAGGAGATGAGCACCTCCCTCTATTCCCCATCATGAGGAAGTTACAGACAGCAATGAGGTCACCCTTCAGTCACCACTAAGCTGAACAAACCAAGTATCCTCAGTTGCTCTTTGTAAATCATGTCCTCTAGTCCTTTCACCTTCTCTTTTGCCCTCCTTTGGACACATTCTAATGTTTTTATATCCTTCTTATACTGTGGAGCCTAAAACCACACAGTACTCAAGGTGATGCTGTTCCAATGCTGCATAAATTAACATTGATGTGAATTTGTAAATATAAGAAAATATTAAAGTTTTGAAAACATGACCAAAAATTATTCCTAAAGATAGATCATTTTTATAAGACTGTATCTCCCATAGTCACTTTTTCCAATGCATGCTGTTGAGTCTTTTTTATTTCTGTAAGAGGAGGAATGTTTGGAAGCTTGCTAAACAGAATGGAGAAAATGGTTGTAAGGTATACTCCTTTGAAACCTCATCTCACTCAAAGGTGTAAGCAAATATGGAAAAAAAATGGTTATCTGAAAACATCTTCAAATTTAATTGAGTTTGGGTGAATCTCAAAAAAAATTCACACAGTCCTAGATAAAATCTTTTCTATCAGAACTTATTCTGATATAGCTAAAATATATGTAAATTAAAATATTGTAATAAAATTTAAAACACTGTTATAAGATCTTTATTTTAAAACTTTTAGAAGACAAACAAAAAGCAAAAAATGTCAAAAACATAACATTTAGTAATTTGCTAAAATGTTACTCCTACATATTTCCAGATAATAGAATTTTTGCAAATCTTCTCAACATTTATATCAAGCAACATTGCCTCTCTTATGTTTTCATTCTGATAGGAAACATACTTTTTAATTCTAAACTGAATTTAAATAGGAAACATTTTCTAATATATGCAAATCCAGCATTATCACACTGTACATTGTTAAATATAGTTTCAGTAGATCTTATAAAACTGCAGCAATGGCAGCATAAACCTCTTCTATACAACTGACATAAATAAATCTCTGGAGAAGGCAGAGAATGCAGAATATTCTTTTCTATTACTGTAAATATGGAAGTGTATTAAACTTCTGAACTAAGATTTGGTTTAAGAAAATGCTAAGTGCCTTCTTTTAGTATCAACTAAGATAAAGGTTTAGTATGAATCATGTGCACTTTAAACAGTACTGACAAGAACAATGTATTATTAAGCATTGAACTCCGCCACAGCAAATAATACCTATATGACAAAATATAACTAGTGACTGACATTTTCTATATTAATGCCATGTTTCATCATTTTAGAAAATGTATGTTCTTATTTTCTACAGAGTGCCCAAGGTGTAATGAAGCTTTAGCAGGTGTGTGAACATACACTTTCTATTCTCAATATCTCACAGACTGACTCACATTGGAAAATATAAACTCAGGGAGTCAAATGTAAGTGATACAAAAAAGGGGAAATTAAAAAGCAGTATAAATATCTGTGTCCTAGTTTTGGCTGGGATAGAGTTAATTTCCACAAAAAGCTGAGAGTGGACAGCCAGGAAAGCTGACCCAACTAGCCAAGGGGATATTTGATACCATACAATGTCATGCTCAGTGTATAAAATGGGTGAGCTGGCCGGTGGAGAGTAGCGATCATGGTTTGGGAACAGGCAGAGCATCATGTTCTGGATGGTGAGCAATTGCATTGTACATTGCTCACTTTCTATATTCTTTTATTAGCATTATTGTAATTATTATTTCTTCTCTCCTTGTGTGGTCCTATTAAACTGTCCTTATCTGAGTCCACCAGTTTCTAACTTTTTCCCCCCGATCCTCCTCGCCGTACCACTTGAGGAGGGGAGGAGTGAGCAAGCGGCTGCGTGGTGCTTAGCTGCCGCCTGGGCCTAACCCACAACAATCTGTAATGTAAAGTCACAGCATAAAGCCAAAAAAGTGAGACTTCAGAGAGAATTTAGTGGAGCAAACTGAGAACCATAAGCAGTATTTGCAAGTTAGCCCACAAGCCCCCGGAATCTTTAGCAGCTCAAACTGAATTCCTATCTCAAGGTCTGAGATGCTACTTCCATAAAGAATGAGAAGTGTTCCTCAAGGGACAGCTAGACAACTGAGTTTCCCTTCTTCCTGTGGTTCAAGACATTTGACTGAAAACTGTCTGTGCTTCCATTTCAGCAATTCAAACCACTGAAAAGAAAAAAAAAAAAAAAACAAAGGAAAGAAAATGGCTGGTGGATTGAGAAAGCTGATTACTAATAAAAGATTACGAGTAAAAAAGTCAACTAATGCAATTCATATGATTTAACAAACAACCTAACATCAATTTCTGGTAAGAAAACAAGAAATACATGAAGTTCATTGTAAAAAAAAAAAAAAAAGAAAATTCTTTTGTTCCTGGAAGAAAAGGAAGAGAGAAAAATGTGAAGGTATGAGACAGAAATGCAGGGAAAAAAAGTAAAAAGTGGGTTAGGTTTTTTTTATAAATGCAGGACTTAAGAGTGGGTCTTAGGTTCAGAGTTCACTGGACTTCAATAAATGTCCTGATTTTCTTTGGAAGAATCATGTATGCAGCATTACCAAAAGTTAGACCTCTTAAGTGCCTTCTTACAAATACAGATTTAAATACACATCCTACCTCTCCATTATTTATAAAATCTTTTGCACTATATTTTTTTTAAATGGCATTTTTGAAATTTTGGGTAAGCATTCTCAAGCATTTTTAGTTTATCAAGATATCTATCCCTAATACAAAAATAGTACATATGCATTTCATATGCACTGCTCACCACAGTGGGACAGTCTATTAGACTGCACTTGAAAACAAACACTAAGAATTTGACAAATGTGTCAGAAAAAGCAAGAGTGAAATCATTAAACATATAGATATCCATATATTTAATGCAAGATTAATGTGGCAGAAAGGTGTTAATTTGACAGTTGTCAAGTGTCAGCTCCACAAAACAGTAGAGAACATTCATTAGCAATGCCAAACCTACATGGGGTTTATACTTTCTAGAGCATACAGAAATTGCTACATTCAGTGATGAAAAATAATTTAATATCTGTAGTGCTTTACTTCTTTGACTTCTCTACTGAAATGGCTAAGAGTACATGATGCTAGTTTTATATTTTTGATGATTTTGAACGTTTTATATGAACTAAGTTGAAAGAGCAGGGGTTATTTAAAGAAGAAAATATCTTCAGCATGAAATATCTTGAAATCATAATCTTTTACCTCTTTTATACATGAGGAAAATATTTTAAAGCCCGCTGTGTCTCTCGCATAGTTTTTGATGGTTTTGTCTGTTAGCTTGTTTTCCCACAGTGAAATCCCTTGCACACATTTTCACAATCCTTTCAACATACCTTCTATCGTTATACGAGCTGAAATGTCTCGTCTTTGTGTTGTTATTAAATATGCAGTCCTGAAGGGCTGCTGCAACTGCCTAGTCACACACTGCAGTAGCATTGAACTTGGAATGTTTTTTCAAGTGCTTTGAAATAGAGAAGGTATTATAGAAAAGCAAACTCTTTTCTATTTCATCTGTGTAAACAGAAATCTATAGTGTCTTCTGCTGTGAACTAACAAAGGCTGCTGGGTGTGACAGATGAAATGCCTTTCAGGAGATCCATTGTGAGAGTGAACCCTTTCAAATGTATCTAGAGTTGCTCAGATGCTCAGGAAAAAAATGTGGCCATGAGTATTCATAGAGCTTATTAAAAAAAAAAAAAAAAAGAAAAAAGAAAAAAAAGAAAGTTAGGATGAGTAAGACATCAAATTGGATGAGATTGCACATGGCCTGGAAGACACTTTTGTGCTTAATATCAAACAATCCTACAATCCTTATCTCAGTCTGTGACTAAGTGTGAAAGAGTATATACTGATAGCACTGAATTATAACAAAAGCCGTAATCAAACTGCAAAAATATAATGGATTTTTTTAAATAAAGACAAATGAGCTTTTGAAAATAAAATTAAAAAAAAAAAAAAAAAATTTTTCCTAAGAGGCCCTCTATGAGTTTTATTCAGGGACCCTAATATAAATTGTTACTATTAGCAAATATTTTTCCCTTTATATAACTGGATTAGCAATGTCATACTAAGTGTATTTCTGGTTAACTACCCAGAACTCTAAGGGGCTTATGGTTTACTGTTTCATGTTCGATATGTACTTATAATCAACTAAAACAAAAGCAAATATATTTGCAATCTGCTAGCTTTTTTCATTTTCATCTTGCAATGCACAGAGGCTGTGAATTGTAACGAACAGTTTAGGAACCACAAGCATTTGCGATGTACACAATTGAAAGGATGTTAGGGAATGTATTCCACTTGTGGTATGTAATCCTTTTTCTTACTGTAAAAACATGTGCAGTCAATTGTGAGGTTTAGAATTATCCCTAAGTACTAGGAGATGTTTCTCACTAGCAAAATGCTACCTCTGGCTGTGGTAGTTTGAAGGACATATTGGTACTATACAAACAGAAAGATAGCTCTTCATCTATGTATTTAGCATTTATGTGCCACAAATTAACATCAGAATAACAGAAGAAGCCTTTAAATATCAAGCAAGAACAAGATTCTTCTGGTGCATGATTGTGTGACAAAGATATGATCTCATTCTCTGAAGACTCTGCCAACCCTGGGCAGATGGAGCATGGCAGGGGCTGGAGAAAGGCATGGCAGGATGAGCTGTGTGCTGTCCCTTGCTGGGGAGAGTCTGTGGTGCTATCAGCCTGCAGCACAGCACAGCAGGGATGAAGTCCTGACCTCACTGAACTCTCTGGCAAAACTCCCAGTTAGTCCCACAGAGACAGGATTTTTCCCAAGTTTCTACTACTTTAACATACTATACAAACTGGATACAAGATCAATCCATTGCAGCTTACAAAAGGATTGATTTTTTTTTTTTTTTTTTTTTTTT